>NC_069504.1:671574074-671874074 GCF_027579735.1 Bombina bombina
GGGATTCACGTGTCTCTCTGTGGCGGAGAGGGCTTTTAGGAGGAGGGAGGGGCTCTGCCTCTATTGTGGGTTACAGGGCCACCTATTGAAGTCTTGTCCTACACGGCCGGGAAACGCTCACACCTAAGGTCCTGTTGGGGGCAGGCCTTGGGTGGTTTATCCTCGTCCCCGGAACTGCTAAAGGAGAAACCTTTGGTCATGGTTGTCCTTTCCTGGGTGGACTCCTCCATAGTCACCCAGGCTCTTGCTGACTCCGGTGCTGCTGGCTATTTAATTGACAGTGCTTTTGTATCAAAGCACTCCATTCCTGTATTGCCTTGGTCCGTTCCGCTTGCTATTGAGGCCAATGATTGCAGGCCCCTTCAGCCCACACTTGTTACTCATGAAACTGCTCTGTTATCCATGGCTGTTGGGGCTCTCCATTTTGAAACCCTCCAGTTCCAGGTGATAACCTCTCCGCATTTTTCGGTTGTTCTGGGTTATCCCTGGCTCCAAAAGCACAATCCCAGTCTCGACTGGAGCAGGTCCGAAATTTTGCCGTGGTCTCCACAATGTATTTGCACTTGTCTTCGGAAACCAGTTAAAGTCTTGTGCACTTCTTCGGTATCTCAATTGCCAGGGGAGTACCGAGAGTTCCTAGACGTTTTTGACAAGGTGCGTGCCGGTACGTTGCCTCCTCACCAGTCTTACGATTGTGCCATAGACCTGGAACCCGGGCCATTCCTCCTCGGGGCCAGATTTACCCTCTGTCTGTTGGGGAGAATTGTGCTATGGAGGAGTATGTTGCCGATGCTCTGTCACGGGGGATCATCCGCAAATCCTGCTCTCCTTCAGGGGCTGGCTTCCTCTTTGTGAAGAAAAAGGGTGGCGAGTTAAGACTATGCATCGATTATAGAGTTCTTAATCGTCTTACCATTAAGAATGCTTACCCTATTCCGCTCAATACGGAACTCTTTGACCGCCTCAAGGGAGCTACGGTATTTACTAAACTTGATTTGAGAGGAGCGTACAATCTTGCTTTGGATCAAGGAGGGCCACGGATGGAAAACAGCATTTAACACCAGGAGCGGGCATTATGAGTATCTTTTAATGCCCTTTGGCCTATGTAATGCTCCTGCTGTTTTCCAGGAATTTATTAATGATGTCCTACGAGATATGTTGCAACAGTGTGTTGTGGTGTACTTAGACGACATCCTCATATACTCACCCACACTTGAGGCTCATCGTTCTGATGTTACACGGGTTCTTCAGATACTACGTGAGAACGGCCTGTTTTGTAAACTCTGGAAATGTGAGTTTCATTAGACTCAAGTAACCTTCCTAGGTTATGTTATCTCCTTTGTAGGGTTCTCCATGGATCCTGACAAGTTATCTGCAGTTCTGCAGTGGCTTTGCCCACTTGGTCTTTGGTCTATTCAATGTTTTTTGGGTTCGCCAATTACTATAGAAAGTTTATTAAAAACTTTTCTTCCTTGGTCAAACCTATCACAGACATGACCCATAAAGAGAATGATCCACTTCATTGGTCACCTACTGCCATTAAGGCTTTTGATAGTCTTAAGACTGCCTTTGCTGCCGCTCCAGTTCTGGCTCATCCTAACCCTGTCCTGCCTTTCAATCTTGAGGTCGATGCGTCTGAGACTGGAGTAGGTGCCCTCTTGTCTCAACATCCTATGCCTGACAGTTCCTTGCATCCGTGTGGTTTATTCTGTAAGAAATTGTCTCCAGCGGAATGCAATTATGAAATTGGCCACAGGGAATTACTGGCCATAATTTTGGCACTCAAGGAATGGAGGCATCTTCTAGAGGGTACTAGCGTGCCAGTGCTCATTCTTACTGACCACAAGAATTTAACTTATCTTTCTGAAGCAAAACGTTTGTCGCCCCGGCAGGCCAGATGGGCGCTAGTTTTGTCACGGTTTAATTATGTGGTCTCCTACCTGCCTGGTAGTAAGAATGTTAGGGCTGATGCCCTCTCTCGACAATTGTCGTCTCTGTCCAAGGAGGAGTCTGTACCTACTCCAGTTATACCTCCTGACCATATTTTGCTACCATACACACTAATTTGACTTCTCCCTTGGGGGAGGAGATCCTGGCTACACAAACCAATGCACCTCCTGAGAAACCTAGTGGTAAGTGTTTTGTTCCTGAGAATCTTCAAACTAAACTTTTGCACACTTACCACTATCCTAAAGCCGCAGGTCACCCAGGCAAGAACCAAATGATTTGGTCTGTCACTCAACAATTCTGGTGGCCAGGTCTTCGTTTTGATGTTGCTGCGTATGTTGCCTCCTGCTCAGTTTATGCACAGAATAAGACTCCTCGACGTCTTCCTGTGGGTCTTCTTCAACCTATTGCTAATGGTGAGCGTCCTTGGCCACATCTTTCTATGGACTTCATTGTTGAGCTCCCTATTTCCAATGGCAATACTGTTATCCTTATGGTGGTTGACCGTTTTTCTAAAATGTCACATTGCATTCCCTTGAAGAAGTCGCCTACCGCTCAGGAGCTTGCTTCAATTTTTGCCTGGTAGGTCTTCCATTTACATGGGTTACCCAAGGAGATAGTGTTGGACCAGGGTAGCCAGTTTGTCTCCAGATTTTGGCGTTCCTTTTGTGCTCAAATGGGGATCCAGCTTTCCTTCTCCTCGGCATATCACCCTCAATCCAATGGGGCTGCGGAACGGTCTAATCAAGCTCTATCACCCTCAATCCAATGGGGCTGCGGAACGGTCTAATCAAGCTCTGAAACAGTTCCTCCATTTCTATGTCTCAGATCACCACAATAATTGGTCTGAACTGTTACCTTGAGCAGAGTTTGCTCATAATAGTGCTATTAATGCTTCCTTTAAGTAATCCCTGTTCATGGCAAATTATGGGTTTCAACCATCCTTGTTGCCCGATTCATTCATGTCTCAGAGTATTCCGGCTTTGGAGGAGCATCTCCGGCAACTCCGTTCCACGTGGGTGCAGATTCAGGATTCACTTCATCGTTCTATGCAGCGCCAAAAGTTCCAGGCTGATCATAGGCGTCTGCCCGCGCATTCCTACCAGGTTGGTGAGAGAGTTTGGCTGTCCTCCTGCAACTTGAACCTTTGTGTGCCTTCTAATATACTGGCTCCCCGTTATGTTGGTCCTTTTCGAATACTCTGATGGGTCAATCATGTGGCCTACGCTCTTGACCTTCCTCCTGCAATGCGCATCTCCAATCTTTTTCATGTCTCCCTCTTGAAAACATTAGTTTGTAATTGGTTTACCACTGTGTTGCCTCGTCCCCGTCCTATCTTTGTTGACAACCATGAGGACTATGAGGTTAGCAGCATTATTGACTCTCGTATGTCCAGGGGCCGAGTACAGTATTTGGTTCACTGGAGGGGCTACGGTCTGGAGGAGTGTTCATGTGTTCCCTCCTTTGATGTTCATGCTCCTGCCCTCCTCCGTGCCTTCCATGCCTGTTTCCCCAATAAGCCTTTTGTCCTCCCGCAGAGGAGGGGTCGTTGAGGGGAGTGTACTGTCAGGGTTTTTTCCCTGCTTTGTTTGCCATGTGCTGCTGGCAGCCATTTTACTCACCACTCTTGCTGACTCTGATGCATACTGTGTGATGCTGCTCATTTCCTGCACTTCCTTTTATGGCCAGACTGGTGTACATCATCCGTGTGAGATAGGATGCAGTGTCAGAATTGTGATGTCATCACGGAATTGTGATGTCATCACTTATTATATAAAGGGCCTCTGTTCTGTATGCTTTGCCCTTGCGTTGTCTCAGACCTGTTTGTGAGAGCTCCTGTGTATTACCTGGCTGTCTGACGTCCCTCCTGGTTCCTGATCCTTGGCTTGTTCCTGACTCTGCTGTTCTCCTGGTTCCTGACTCGGCTCGTCTGACTACTCGCTTTGGCTCCTGACTCAGCTCGTCTCACTACCAGCTCTTATTTTGATTCCTGGCTTGTTATTTGACTTGTGGATTTTTTATTATTTTTTGCTATTAATAAAGGTGTGATTATTTTTGCACTTCTCATCTCAGTCTGATTCTTGGCACCCTGACAGCTACAAAATAAAATCAAACATTGTAAATAATCTTGTCCCTTTGCTTTTCTCAAAGTTACTGAGCACAATATATAAATCAAAAATCCATGAGTACCGGCAATTTTTTTTTTTTAGTACTGTCACCTTTTCTTTTACAAAAAAGCATATATATACTTTATAAATATATATATATATATATATATATATATATATATAAATAAATATATGTATGCGTCTATATATATGTGTGTATGTATATATATATATATATATATATATATATATGTAGGATTAAGTAAAATGTGTCTCCTTAGAGACCTGAGTTGACACAAGTGTTACTCTGAAGTGGGCACTGGTCAGAAAGGTTATAGGAGATAATGGCTGCTATATAAGACAAATACTGGGAGGGTTGTAAAGCCCTAGACAGTAAGAGTAAATATATATTCAAAAGGTGGATACAGCGCCTATATGTCCAGTATACTGTAGGGGTATGTGAGGAGTATATGTTATAACAAAAAGAAGAAAAGTAAAAAGTACAATAATGTAAGAAGTACAATATTAAAAGAAAGTAAATAAAAAATAAAAAAATATTATAATAAAAAATATATTGACATAAAACAATAAATAATGAATGAAAGTCCAGCTAAAGATGGCATATAAAATATATGAACTTAGAAATAGTGTTCATAGAAGTCCTGGAGATGATATAATTCGTACTAAGTCTCCAGATGTAGTAGTTATATAGATTATAGTTGGTATATACTACCCTTACCAGATATTACCTCAATCGAATGAGGTAAGTATGCCGCACTGGGGGTATATATAGATGATTGGATTTCCTCCTTGTATTCTGCTGTGGTGCCTCTTGTGATGTTCGTTAACCTCTTGGAGTATGCAGGGATATGTTTCTGAAGGTGAGTTGATCCCTTGCACTTCCTATGGGTTAGTGGTTGGCCTCTTGGAGTGCTCTTTCTGTTCTGGTATTGACTTTCTCCAGCATAGAGATACCCAGGGAGACACAAAGAAAATATATAGTGTAATACTGTTTATTTTTTAAAAGAGCATAAAAATACACTTTATATTGCACTCACATTTGACATCCTCAAACAATATGAGGTATGTATATAGCACATATATTTAAAAAGAATCCTTCCACAGGTTAAAGCGGGATGCGTAATCCCCAGTCTTAAATGCAAGCTTCTTAAAGAAGTTGCATGCAGCTGTGGTGTATTCCAAGGTAAATAGTACAGAATAAAATGCACACAAAGCGGCGCTAGTAAAACTAGCTGCAGGAGGAACAAAATAGGATATTATAAAAGACAACTAATAGAACGTAGATTAGAATGTGTTTACACAGAAGTTAATTCCCTGACGCGTTTCAAAGGTTTGAATCCTTCTTCTTCAGAGGGTAGAATAAAGTGCTGGGCCATTATCGTTTGTTTTGAACGCTTCGGGCGGCGGCACGCCCTCAGCGTATAATTGGTCATGTGGGCCCGCGTTACGTGACGTTAGTTTCACGTTCGTTTCAGTATATTACATTGTATAGTGATTGGTTACATATCGGTATACGTGATAGGGCAGAAATGTATACTGATAGGATGAGTACAACAAGGATCTATGGGATATGTAGTCTTTAACTTACTCAGCATTTTCCCTTGTCATTTTCGATCGCATTATTTACAATATATTCATATTATGTGGTATCCTTTCTACAGCAATAGGATCATATTGTGGTGTATGGTATGAGGTGAATATTCACACAAACATTTATTCACATTTTGTAGTACATGGGTTATTGATGTTGTATACATCCCTTCAGTATTTTTGTATGATTATTGTTTTATGGTACATATATGTATTGCTTGTTTGTTTGGAAACCCATGTATTATTCAGTATCTGCTTATTTTGAGGTGTATATTATATGCTCCGTATTTTTGGAATAAATGACATTTCAATATATCGAATTTTCTAAAGTTCTAGAATTATATGTAGCCCCTTTTGAAGGCTATTATTTGTTCTATACTAGGAATATATCTTTCGTGTGTATTTGAGTCATATTCCTATGTATAGGGTATATACTATATATTGTATCGAGATATCTATAACTTCATACATCAAGATTCTAGGGTCAAATGTTGGACTAATCTCATTGGCTAGTTAGTATCTATATATGTATAGTTCTTATTTTTTATATCACTCAGGTCATTTGGTCTCAGGGTGGTTAGTATATCATGATATATACGTATCTATGTAACATATTATGTTATTATTAATATTCGTTATGAAATAAGTAGTACTATAGTGTATGTTATATAGTTCTTAGTCTTGTAGGGAATAGATAGATATAGATAACACATACATGTCGTTACAAAAAGTTATTGCATACTCAGGAATTTTAGAGTTATGTGTCTTACTGAATAAGGAAAGCTGCTATATCAATGTCTTTGTTGAGGCCTTTGGGAGTCATGGAATCTAGTTTGTGTATCCATTGTGTTTCCCTCCGTCTTAGATGGAGTTCCCTGCTTATACCTTCTGGGGGATCCCTGATGTGTTCAAGTATGGTGCCTCTTAGACATGCTGGATTAGAATTGTGTATTAAGCGAAAATGGTTTGACACGCTATGTTTTTTTAAACTGTTTTCTATGTTCCTAATGTGTTCCAGTAGTCTGGTCTTGTAAGGTCTAATAGTGCGCCCTACATATTGAAGCCCACAATTGCATTCGATGAGATACACTACATAATCTGTTTTGCAGTTAGTAATAGAATCCAATTCCCAGCTTTTGTGGTTTGAGGATGAAGTGATTTTTTTGGTGGGTTTATTGTTATTGTAGTGGTGTTTACATGCCTCACAATTAAGACGGTTGCATTTAAAGAAACCTTTTGTCTTGTTTTGCAGCCAGTTAGAAGTTTTTATAGTTTTGGTTGTTGATTTTAATTTGCTTGGGGCTATGGTTGCTCTGATATTTTTACCCTTCCTAAAGACTAGTTTGGGGTTATTTGTAGTTATGTCATTTAGCAGGGTATCCTTTTTCAATATATGCCAGTATTTGTTTAAGATGGTTTTAATGGCATTAGCACCTTCATTGTATGTTGTAATCATTAGTGGTATGTCATTTTGTTTTTTGCTGTTTTTATTAGGATTTTTTAGTAGTCTATTTCTATCCATTTTATTTACTTTATTAAATGCCTTGTGTATATTATCAGCTTTATATCCTTTGCTTAATAATTTATTGGTTAAAATGTTTGATTCATGTAAGAAGTCTGTTTGTCTGGAACAATTTCTTTTTATACGTTGAAATTGTCCGTATGATATGCTTTGTATCCAGGCCGGATGATGGCAACTGGTAGCTGTTAGATAACTGTTACTGTCTGTGGCTTTACTGTATAATTTTGTTTGAATAGTGTTTCCTTCATGATAGAATATAAGGTCAAGGAATTCAATCTCTTTTGAATTAGTTTTTTCTGTAAATGTTAGGTTAAAGTCATTAGTATTGATATGGTTTACAAAATCTTGAATTGTATTGTTAGTGTCCTTTTGTTCCCATATTACTATAATATCATCAATAAACCGGAAATATGTTTTGATATTATCTTTAAAGGGATTATTGTCCCAAATATATTTGTCCTCCCACATACCCATATATAGGTTGGCATAGCTGGGGGCGAATTTCGTCCCCATAGCTGTGCCACCTATTTGGAGGAAATGTTCGTTATTGAAGGTAAAGTAGTTTTTTTGTAGGATGAACTTTGCGGAATCTTTTATGAATTCAATTTTATTTATTTCTAGATTGGATAGTTTGTTAAGCCAATAGTCTAATGCTTCTATACCTTTATTGTGGGGGATGTTAGTATATAAGGAGCTGACATCTAGTGTGAGCCAGCAGAAATTATCTTCCCATTTGATATTAGATAGTTTGCTTATGGTGTCGGGTGTATCTCTAATGTGTGATTGGAGTTTAGGTACCAATGGTTGGAGAAATGAGTCTATGTATTCTGACAATTTGGTCGTGAGTGACCCTATTCCAGAAATAATGGGTCTTCCAGGGGGATTAGTATTTGATTTATGTATTTTGGGTGTATGGTAAAAGGTGGCTACTTTCGGATTAGTAATAGATAGAAAGAGGAATTCATAATTGTTAATTATGTTTTCATGTTTAGCCGTATCTAGGAGATTCCTATATTCTCGTAAATAACATTCTGTTGGGTCAGTTTTAAGGGGTCTGTATGTTTCATTATCACCAAGTAATCTCATAGCTTCCTTGATGTAATCTGCCCTATCCTGTATGATAATCCCTCCTCCCTTATCTGCCTCCCTTATTACTATTTCATTATCTTCTTTTAGTTGCTTTAAAATAATCTTTTCTTTCTTAGTGAGATTATCTTTTTTTATTTTGTATGTTTCGCACATTTGTAGTAGGTCTTCTTGAACTAACTTTTCGAATACCGGAATGTAGTTCCCTTTAGACTGTGTAGGGAAAAAGGTAGAAATGGGTTTGAAATTTGAATGTGAGGGAAAATTTACAATTGCTGTACTAGAGCTGGGTACAAGATTATTCGCCATAGGATTATCATTGTCATTTAATAGTGATTCCAGATCTATTAGAGCGTTTAGGTCTTTATCGTCTAGTTGTGATGGAACTATAGTGTCCAGATTAGTTGATTTGTCTTTTTGTATTTTTTGGAAGTGCCTGTTTAGCGTTAACTTCCTAATATATTTATGTAAATCAATGAAGAGATCAAAGGGGTTAGGTCCCTTAGTGGGAGCAAATGCTAAACCTTTTTTTTAGGAGATTTAATTCCTGTAGTGAAAAGGTTTTGTGTGTTGATAGATTAAATATTTTTACTTCTGAGTATGCATCAGAAGGATTAAACTTTACATTTTGGTTGATCTTATTCTTTTTTGATTGCATTCGTTTTCCTGCTCTACACCCTCTTCTTCTGACTCGTCTCTTCTTCTTTTTTGGGGATGTGGTTTTATTCTCCAATGTGGGATGTTGGTGTTCTGCTCTTGTTGGAGTGGTGTGTGTGGGTGTGAGTCTCTGGGTATTGTGTTCTGGTTGTTTGTTTTGTGTTGTCGGTTGTGTGGGTAGTAGGGTTGATGGTATGGGAGGGAATGGTAATGATATAGTGGATGTTGTGCCTGATTGATATGTGCCGGTCTTCTGTAGTTGGGGGAGTGTTTGTATGGCTGTCTGATATGAGTGTTGGGAGGGTGCTGCGGTGGTGGACGTGGTCCTAAAAAATGAGAATTGTAATGACTATTGTTGCGATTATTGGGTAGGTGTGTTTCTTTAAGGTTTCTATTGCGAGTTATGTGAGATAAATGATTGGGGAGCGAAGCGTTATGTATATGTTTGTATCCTCTATTTTGTTGTTCTTTTGGATCTTGGTAGTGTAGTGAGAAACCTGGTGAGTATATTTCCTCATAGTTGTCCTCATTTATTTTATCATGAGATTCAGGTTCTACTGCTGTATTATGGTTTTCATAGTTGAAACCTAGATTGTGTGAAATATTATTATCTTCTCTTATTCTTTCTTTATGTAGGTTTAGATCTTTCATAAATTTATCTCTTTTTCGATTTTCTACTATTTTTTCATACCTCAAAATTTTGTTTTTGTTCTCATTGTCGAGCTCGTTGTAATATACGTCTCCTTTGAAGTTATTTAGTCTTTGTCTTATGTCAGTGATCTGTTCTGTTAGGGTGTCTACCTTTTTATCCCTATATTTGATTAGAATTTTCATAAATGTAATGGAGCATTGATGTAGGGCCGTATCCCATTCTGTTAGAAGCTCAATTTCTGTATCCTCAAATATAGGTGTTTTGGTGAGTTGTAGACCCTGAGGTACAATATTATATTTAATATATCTTTCTAGGGTTAAGCTGTCATACCAATTTTGCAGTTGCTTCTTACTAAGTTTTTCTAGCTTTTCGAATAGTTTTTTTGGATTTGTAATTTCCAAATTGGTTTCTAAGGTGAATTGTTCCTCATTTATTGATAGATTTCTGCTTTTGTTTTTTGGATCAAAGTATGCCCCATATTCCAGATCCATGGTCTGGTTGTTAATCTAGGGTATATGTATATATTTGTCAAACTGCAGTACGATCTGTCTATTTCAAAGTGTGAAATAGTCTAAGTGATTATTATAGGTAATGTGATTAGATGGTGTCTATGACCTGCAGCCTAGAGTAACAAATGAACCTAAATTAGGAACCAAAAATATGTTAAAGAAACACACCTACCCAATAATCGCAACAATAGTCATTACAATTCTCATTTTTTAGGACCACGTCCACCACCGCAGCACCCTCCCAACACTCATATCAGACAGCCATACAAACACTCCCCCAACTACAGAAGACCGGCACATATCAATCAGGCACAACATCCACTATATCATTACCATTCCCTCCCATACCATCAACCCTACTACCCACACAACCGACAACACAAAACGAACAACCAGAACACAATACCCAGAGACTCACACCCACACACACCACTCCAACAAGAGCAGAACACCAACATCCCACATTGGAGAATAAAACCACATCACCAAAAAAGAAGAAGAGACGAGTCAGAAGAAGAGGGTGTAGAGCAGGAAAACAAATGCAATCAAAAAAGAATAAGATCAACCAAAATGTAAAGTTTAATCCTTCTGATGCATACTCAGAAGTAAAAATATTTAATCTATCAACACACAAAACCTTTTCACTACAGGAATTAAATCTCCTAAAAAAAGGTTTAGCATTTGCTCCCACTAAGGGACCTAACCCCTTTGATCTCTTCATAGATTTACATAAATATATTAGGAAGTTAACGCTAAACAGGCACTTCCAAAAAATACAAAAAGACAAATCAACTAATCTGGACACTATAGTTCCATCACAACTAGACGATAAAGACCTAAACGCTCTAATAGATCTGGAATCACTATTAAATGACAATGATAATCCTATGGCGAATAATCTTGTACCCAGCTCTAGTACAGCAATTGTAAATTTTCCCTCACATTCAAATTTCAAACCCATTTCTACCTTTTTCCCTACACAGTCTAAAGGGAACTACATTCCGGTATTCGAAAAGTTAGTTCAAGAAGACCTACTACAAATGTGCGAAACATACAAAATAAAAAAAGATAATCTCACTAAGAAAGAAAAGATTATTTTAAAGCAACTAAAAGAAGATAATGAAATAGTAATAAGGGAGGCAGATAAGGGAGGAGGGATTATCATACAGGATAGGGCAGATTACATCAAGGAAGCTATGAGATTACTTGGTGATAATGAAACATACAGACCCCTTAAAACTGACCCAACAGAATGTTATTTACGAGAATATAGGAATCTCCTAGATACGGCTAAACATGAAAACATAATTAACAATTATGAATTCCTCTTTCTATCTATTACTAATCCGAAAGTAGCCACCTTTTACCATACACCCAAAATACATAAATCAAATACTAATCCCCCTGGAAGACCCATTATTTCTGGAATAGGGTCACTCACGACCAAATTGTCAGAATACATAGACTCATTTCTCCAACCATTGGTACCTAAACTCCAATCACACATTAGAGATACACCCGACACCATAAGCAAACTATCTAATATCAAATGGGAAGATAATTTCTGCTGGCTCACACTAGATGTCAGCTCCTTATATACTAACATCCCCCACAATAAAGGTATAGAAGCATTAGACTATTGGCTTAACAAACTATCCAATCTAGAAATAAATAAAATTGAATTCATAAAAGATTCCGCAAAGTTCATCCTACAAAAAAACTACTTTACCTTCAATAACGAACATTTCCTCCAAATAGGTGGCACAGCTATGGGGACGAAATTCGCCCCCAGCTATGCCAACCTATATATGGGTATGTGGGAGGACAAATATATTTGGGACAATAATCCCTTTAAAAATAATATCAAAACATATTTCCGGTTTATTCATGATATTATAGTAATATGGGAACAAAAGGACACTAACAATACAATTCAAGATTTTGTAAACCATATCAATACTAATGACTTTAACCTAACATTTACAGAAAAAACTAATTCAAAAGAGATTGAATTCCTTGACCTTATATTCTATCATGAAGGAAACACTATTCAAACAAAATTATACAGTAAAGCCACAGACAGTAACAGTTATCTAACAGCTACCAGTTGCCATCATCCGGCCTGGATACAAAGCATACCATACGGACAATTTCAACGTATAAAAAGAAATTGTTCCAGACAAACAGACTTCTTACATGAATCAAACATTTTAACCAATAAATTATTAAGCAAAGGATATAAAGCTGATAATATACACAAGGCATTTAATAAAGTAAATAAAATGGATAGAAATAGACTACTAAAAAATCCTAATAAAAACAGCAAAAAACAAAATGACATACCACTAATGATTACAACATACAATGAAGGTGCTAATGCCATTAAAACCATCTTAAACAAACACTGGCATATATTGAAAAAGGATACCCTGCTAAATGACATAACTACAAATAACCCCAAACTAGTCTTTAGGAAGGGTAAAAATATCAGAGCAACCATAGCCCCAAGCAAATTAAAATCAACAACCAAAACTATAAAAACTTCTAACTGGCTGCAAAACAAGACAAAAGGTTTCTTTAAATGCAACCGTCTTAATTGTGAGGCATGTAAACACCACTACAATAACAATAAACCCACCAAAAAAATCACTTCATCCTCAAACCACAAAAGCTGGGAATTGGATTCTATTACTAACTGCAAAACAGATTATGTAGTGTATCTCATCGAATGCAATTGTGGGCTTCAATACGTAGGGCGCACTATTAGACCTTACAAGACCAGACTACTGGAACACATTAGGAACATAGAAAACAGTTTCAAAAAACATAGCGTGTCAAACCATTTTCGCTTAATACACAATTCTAATCCAGCATGTCTAAGAGGCACCATACTTGAACACATCAGGGATCCCCCAGAAGGTATAAGCAGGGAACTCCATCTAAGACGGAGGGAAACACAATGGATACACAAACTAGATTCCATGACTCCCAAAGGCCTCAACAAAGACATTGATATAGCAGCTTTCCTTATTCAGTAAGACACATAACTCTAAAATTCCTGAGTATGCAATAACTTTTTGTAACGACATGTATGTGTTATCTATATCTATCTATTCCCTACAAGACTAAGAACTATATAACATACACTATAGTACTACTTATTTCATAACGAATATTAATAATAACATAATATGTTACATAGATACGTATATATCATGATATACTAACCACCCTGAGACCAAATGACCTGAGTGAAATAAAAAATAAGAACTATACATATATAGATACTAACTAGCCAATGAGATTAGTCCAACATTTGACCCTAGAATCTTGATGTATGAAGTTATAGATATCTCGATACAATATATAGTATATACCCTATACATAGGAATATGACTCAAATACACACGAAAGATATATTCCTAGTATAGAACAAATAATAGCCTTCAAAAGGGGCTACATATAATTCTAGAACTTTAGAAAATTCGATATATTGAAATGTCATTTATTCCAAAAATACGGAGCATATAATATACACCTCAAAATAAGCAGATACTGAATAATACATGGGTTTCCAAACAAACAAGCAATACATATATGTACCATAAAACAATAATCATACAAAAATACTGAAGGGATGTATACAACATCAATAACCCATGTACTACAAAATGTGAATAAATGTTTGTGTGAATATTCACCTCATACCATACACCACAATATGATCCTATTGCTGTAGAAAGGATACCACATAATATGAATATATTGTAAATAATGCGATCGAAAATGACAAGGGAAAATGCTGAGTAAGTTAAAGACTACATATCCCATAGATCCTTGTTGTACTCATCCTATCAGTATACATTTCTGCCCTATCACGTATACCGATATGTAACCAATTACTATACAATGTAATATACTGAAACGAACGTGAAACTAACGTCACGTAACGCGGGCCCACATGACCAATTATACGCTGAGGGCGTGCCGCCGCCCGAAGCGTTCAAAACAAACGATAATGGCCCAGCACTTTATTCTACCCTCTGAAGAAGAAGGATTCAAACCTTTGAAACGCGTCAGGGAATTAACTTCTGTGTAAACACATTCTAATCTACGTTCTATTAGTTGTCTTTTATAATATCCTATTTTGTTCCTCCTGCAGCTAGTTTTACTAGCGCCGCTTTGTGTGCATTTTATTCTGTACTATTTACCTTGGAATACACCACAGCTGCATGCAACTTCTTTAAGAAGCTTGCATTTAAGACTGGGGATTACGCATCCCGCTTTAACCTGTGGAAGGATTCTTTTTAAATATATGTGCTATATACATACCTCATATTGTTTGAGGATGTCAAATGTGAGTGCAATATAAAGTGTATTTTTATGCTCTTTTAAAAAATAAACAGTATTACACTATATATTTTCTTTGTGTCTCCCTGGGTATCTCTATGCTGGAGAAAGTCAATACCAGAACAGAAAGAGCACTCCAAGAGGCCAACCACTAACCCATAGGAAGTGCAAGGGATCAACTCACCTTCAGAAACATATCCCTGCATACTCCAAGAGGTTAACGAACATCACAAGAGGCACCACAGCAGAATACAAGGAGGAAATCCAATCATCTATATATACCCCCAGTGCGGCATACTTACCTCATTCGATTGAGGTAATATCTGGTAAGGGTAGTATATACCAACTATAATCTATATAACTACTACATCTGGAGACTTAGTACGAATTATATCATCTCCAGGACTTCTATGAACACTATTTCTAAGTTCATATATTTTATATGCCATCTTTAGCTGGACTTTCATTCATTATTTATTGTTTTATGTCAATATATTTTTTATTATAATATTTTTTTATTTTTTATTTACTTTCTTTTAATATTGTACTTCTTACATTATTGTACTTTTTACTTTTCTTCTTTTTGTTATAACATATACTCCTCACATACCCCTACAGTATACTGGACATATAGGCGCTGTATCCACCTTTTGAATATATATATATATATATATATATATATACAGTGAGTGCAAGCCATTTGTTTACTTATATATATAGATATATACATTATATGTGTATCTATCTGTTTATATATGTATATGAATACATATATACACGTATAAACACATATATACACATGTATATACATATATACACTTATAGATACACTTTGAGTCTTTTCCAGTCAAAAACCTAAAAGTTGAAAAATCAGCTTTATTTAATTTTAATATTTAATAATGTTTTTTCACTGTAGATATTTTACATTCCAATGTTCACTTGGATGTTCTTAGCATTTTAAAATAGATATTTCTATATTTATTTGTATATAGAGCTATACCAATATATTCAAATAGATATATAGGTAAAGATATAGATTTTATATATATACAGTATATATATATATATATATATATATATATATATATATATATAAAATTATTTATTTATAAAGCGCCAACAGATTCCGCAGCGCTGTCCATGGGTAGAAAGATAAAAGAACAACAGTGATACAATACAATACAATACAATACAATATAAAACACCGGACAAAAATAAACAAACAAATGCAGGAGGAATTGAGGGCCCTTGGGAACTTACAATCTAGATGGGTAGGACGGTGAGTATATATATATATATATATATATATATATATATATATATATATATATATATATATATAAATAAAAATAAAAAATATATATTTTTTAAAATAAAAAGAATGTCATAACTACCTTCAGAGGTAGCGTTGTGGGTGTAACATGGTGTCGGGTTAGTGCATAAATGATGTAATAGTTTTTTTTGTTTTTTTTTAAAGGTGCATCCCTATTGAAGTCTATAGGGAGAAGAGGTTAACATGGTTGATATTTGAAGTCCTAAAGTTAGCGTGCATCAGGTTTCGCTCACGTGCAAACAATTTACTTTCATAGTATAATACGTGCATTAACCCGCCCACGTTAAAACTTTACTTTGAGTCGTGTTTGCCCACGAGCAGAAAGAAATTTAGCGTGCCACTTGTAATCTGGCCCAATATGTGAAAAAGCCAACTTCTGCCTTTTAGCTTATCCTATCCAATGTGTCATAAATATATATTTCTTTCACATTTTCTAACCAACAGTGTATGAAAATGCCAGCTACTTACCTTTTAGCTTATTGGTTCCAGTGTGCCATGAAATATATATTTCTTTTACAACATGATTTTTTTAACAATTGAAAACTTGTCCTCAACCTCAAAATGTAATATTTGTTATTTACTATTTCCAAGACTATACAGGCCAGGGTCTTTAACCCTTGACCAGTGAGAGTTGAAAACAAATAAAACATGCAATCACACGGAACACTCACTCTGCTGAATGTTACAGAATAAATTACACAATAAGGTCTGTGCAGCTGACTTTTTTGTCTTTTCCAGCAAAAAAAAGGTGCTATTTATGGAGGGGAGCTTTAACAGATGCATTGCTAACGATTTCTAAGCATGCAGGCCAAATAAATAAGGAATTCACCTCCCCACGGCACCATTGCAAAATACAGCACCTCTCTTTCATTAAATTCCTCCCTCTGGCCTACTTGACTTTTCATCGTGCCTTTTTAATAATGATATTTCAGCAGAATCTGTTCTCTTCTCACCTCCCCCCTTTTATAGTCCCACACCCATCACCCATCACAAATGATGCCAGTAAAATAAAGTGTTATAAACCCAGTGACATTTCCAGTCAAATTAAGTCAGCATTAAGGTTCTGTGTTTACACTATGTTTAAATAGCTCTTGTAATCTTTACTGTCGGTGTACAGGCCTAGTGGTACTGGGCATACTGATTATATTAGCTATACCTGTACAGAGACTTAAAGACCTTGTGATATATTAAAAAGCAGTTGCACTGTGCCTGACATTTGCTCTGCTTTCACTATGTGTATATGTTATCATCATTTGGGGAAGTTAGATCATCTAAGTTGTTGTTTTGTTTTTTGTTATCAGCATTTTCTGGTTAAAGGGACACTATGCCCCTTTTGTTTTTTTGTTTATACATTGTGCTGTGTCCTATGCTCCCTATGGAGGTTAAAATGCTGCCTTTTGTCTAAACCAGCTATCTAATAAAGAACTTGCTCTTTAGCCAACTAGGGGCGTGGGGCAAGCATCATTTTACTCAAAAGCATGAGGTGTTTAATCACTGTTCTTTTAATTAATAAAAATATATATTGCAGGCTTACCTTAAAGCCATATTGTAAAATCATAAATATGATGCAATAGTAACATATCGGGAGAACTATTTTACTTTTGATCCATATTGTCTAACAATATTGTTTGAACAACATATATTGATGTATATCAATTATCTTATAGGGGTCAGCCATATTGCCACCCATGGAGTCTGCTCAACAAGACTCTCCACTAGTTTTCATAGTTTCAAACATTCCTTAAAGACTCTACTTTTCAGGAATGCATACAATAAACTCTAACCTTTCTTAACTCAGTTCCTCTCCTTTGTCACTCCCTTGAACCCCACTAGCATTAAAGCCTACGAGCTCAGCAGTTTCGTAGATCGCATTCATTTGAAGTGATTTACACCAGTGCAACTCTTGGCAGGGCCCTCTACGCAATTGTCTCCCTTTGTTTATAGCGCTAAGGAATCTGCAGGCGCTCTACAAATAACTGATAACGACATTCATTCTGAGTATAAATAGTGAACTTTTTAAAAAGAGCTACAAAAATGCTCTGTCATGATTCAGATAGAGCATGCAATCTAAACCGACTTTCTAACTTACTTCTATTATCAATTTGTCTTCATTTTATTGGTATCTTGTGTTAAAAAGCAGGGACGTATGCTTAGTAACCAGCTAATTTCTGAAGCACTATATGGCAGCAGTTTTGCAAGAATGGTATCCATTTGCAAGAGCACAATATGTCAGCACTATATCCTGCCTTGTAGTGCTCCTAATGCCTACCTAGGTATCTCTTCAACACCGAATATCATGGGAACTAAGTGAGTTTTTATAATAGAAGTAAATTAGAATCTTTTTTTAAAATGGTATGCTCTGTCTGAATCACAAAATATCTTTTTGGGGTGTCATACCCCTTTAAATGTTGATTATAATATCAGTAAATAAACTCTCTTAGAGACACTGTGTGAGAAAACTGCATAGTAACTTCTCCGAGAGAGATAATACATCTACAATAATAGAAAATATCTATATTAAATGTATATTTATTGAAAAAACCCTCATATTTAGATTTTACAGTGTAAATTTATTAATACCTAAAAACTAAGAACATTCGGCTAGATTACAAGTGTTGTGGTATGGCTTTTAACGCTGTTGTGTCGGTATAGCTATACCGCAAGCATTTTAACCTGTAACGCAATGTCCTTTCCGCACTGAACAAATTACATTTTTGTGTGGGATTTTCATAGCGCCGGTATTACAGGTTGTGCATTCAGGCTAAAAAGCTTGCGTTACAGCCTATACCAACACGATCCATACCGCCATCTGAGACCAGTAGTTATGGATTTTGCTAAACAAAAATGTTTCACAAAACTCATAATTAAAATGTTATAAAGTAAACTTACACCAATAAACTACCTATTAACCCCTAAACCGCCGCCCTCCTGCATAGCAAACACTATTTAAACCTAATAACCCCTAATCTGCCGCCCACCCACATCGCCAACACTATTTAAATATATTAAACCCTAATTCGCCACTTCCCGACATCGTTGCCACTATAATAAAGTTATTAACCCCTAAACCTCCGGCCTCTCACATCGCCGCCACTATAATAAAGTTATTAACCCCTAAACCTCCAGCCTCCCACATTGCTGCCACTAATTAAAAACATATTAACCCCTAAACATCTGGCTTCCCACATCCCTGCCACTAAATAAGCCTATTAACCCCTAAACCGCCAGCCCCCCACATTGCAAAACACTAAATTAAACTATTAACCCCTAAACCTAACACCCCCCTAACTTTAAATTAAAATTACAATTTTTTTATTTAATTTTTTTTTAGGACTTTGGGCTTTTGTAAAAGAGCTAAATGCCCTTTTAATGGCAGTGAAAAAGATCTGAATACCCTTTTAAGGGCAATGCCGATACAAATGCCCCTTTAGGGGCATTGGGTAGCTTAGGTTTTTGTTAGAGTTAGGTTTTTTTATTTTGGGGGGTTGGGTGGGTGGTGGGTTTTACTGTTGGGGGACTTTGTATTTTTTTACAGGTAAAAGAGCTGTTTAACTTATGATAATGCCCTACAAAAGGCCATTTTAAGGGCTATTGGTAGTTTATTGTAGGCTAGGGGGTATTTTTATTTTGGGTGGGCTTTTTAATTTTTATAGGGCTATAAGATTAGGTGTAATTCTTTTTTATTTTATTATGTTATTTTATTTTTTGTAAGCTAAGTGTTTTTTATTTTTCATAATTTAGTGTTTATTATTTTTTTGCAATTTTAGATTTTTTTTTTTTTCGCAGTGTTAGGTTTTTTAAAATTTTTAATTTAGATTTTTTAATTGGTAGTAATTTTTTATTTTATTAGAATAGTTATGTTAGGTTAATTTTTAGCTTAATGTTAGATTTATTTTTATTTCACAGTTAAGTTTTTATTTATTTTAAGATAGTTATATTGTAATTTTAATTTTAAGTTAGGGGGGTTGTTAGGTTTAGGGGTAAATAGTGTAATTTAGTGTTTTGTGATGTGGGGGGCTGGAGGTTTAGGGGTTAATAGGTTTATTTAGTGGCGGCGATGTGGGAGGCCGGAGGTTTAGGGGATAATAGCTTTATTATAGTGTCGGTGATGTCGGGGAGCAGCGGAATAGGGGTTAATAACTTTAGTATGGTGTCAGCGATATCGGGGAGCGGCGGAATAGGGGTTAATAACTTTTATTAGTGTCAGCGATGTCGGGAGTGGCGGATTAGGGGTTAATAACTTTTATTAGTGTTGACGATTTCAGGGGTGGCAGATTAGGGGTGTTTGGACTTGGGGTTAATATTAGGATGTTAGGTTTAAACGCAACTTTTTTCGCATAGACATCAATGGGGTTGCGTTACAAAGATTTTTCATTCCTCACTTTAGGTGTTAGTTTTTTTTTTAACACTTTCTCCCCATTGATGTCTATGGGGCAAAGCAGCCCTTGGATTTTGTGTGGTATGGAGCTTAACGCCACCATATTGCACGCACAAGGAGGCTTTTCAGTAACTCGTAATGGCAGCGCTATGCTGAGTGAAATAACGCAACTTTTTTGGCATTAGTTTTGCACCCTGTTTAGCGCAAAACTCGTAATCTAGGTGATTGTTTGTTATGTGAACATGATTGGCTAGATTTCATGTGGAGGCAATCAATAGAGCAGGGTGCATCATCGTGTGCTTGCCTTACGTACAGTTTAGTATTACAAGTGGATTGTTACAATTTTAACCAGAGCATCTTAAAGGGATATGAAACCCAAAAAAAATTGTTTTGGGATTCAGACAGAGCATAACATTTTTAAAAAGTTTCCATTTTACTTCTATTATCAAATTTGCTTCGTTCACGTGATATTTTTTGTTGAAGAGATACCTAAGTAGTCATCTGGAGCAATACAGGACAGGATATAATGCTACCATGTAGTGCTCTTGCAAAACTGCTGCCATATAGTGCTCCAGTAAAGAGGCTGGCTCCTGGGCTTAAGTTCCTGCTTTTCTGCAAAAAAATAGATTATAGAAGTAAATTAAATAAAAAGTTGTTTAAAATTGCATGTTCTATCTAAATCATGAATGACAATTTTGAGTTTCATATCACTTTTTCGTTGTTTAATATATTTTTTTTTTACTAATATTATTCATAGTGTAACACAGAAGTACATTAAAGGGCCATAATACCCAAATGTTTAAACACTTGAAAGTGATGCAGTATAGCTGTAAAAAGCTGATTAGAAAATATCTCCTGAACATCTCTATGTAAAAAAGAAAGATATTTTACCTCAAAATGTCCTAAGTATTCACAACCCATTGTAAAGGATTTCTAAGCAGCATATTAGTATGTCTGCCCCGGGACAGCTGAAGGATTGAGCATTGTGCACTGTCATGTTATTTCCCTATTTAGTGTAAGGAAGTTTACAATGAAATCTCATGAGAGTTAAGTCAAATCTCATGAGATCACAGTAAAAGAGTTCATGACCTCAGCACTGCTGATGCTGATTGGCTGCTGTTCATTTCTTCCTTATTATTTTTTTACCTGCAGCTAGGCAACAGCTGAGTATAACTTTTTAGACAGAACTTACTCTGCTGAGCTGAGGAGATTGTGAGGTAAAATATCTTCCTTTTTTACATAGAGATGCTCAGGTGATATTTTCCTGTCAGCTTTTTACAATTATACTACATAAGTTTAAAGTGATTTAGCATATGAGTATTATGTCCCTTTAAGAACTTTACTACTTGTGCACCATCGGCTTACTGTACCTGTTGCTTAGCGCACCATCAGTCTAGTGCTTGAGCAATAATCAACATGAATTTTACCACGTGCCCCCATAAAAGTGTATTACGTGAGGTATTTAGCACACCCTTCCTCTCCATCATATAGATGTTAGTTAGTGTTTCCTAAACTATCACTCTCGTAATAAAAAAAAACTTTGGACTTAATAAAATGAGATAAATACTAGAAGCTCTACTGATTGTGCTTGAGAGATAAAATGCACAATGGGGCTAATTTTTCCAGGTCCCTAATTTATCAAGGCCGGAAACAGCAGTTAAGAAGCAGCGGTCTGGCATTCAGCGATCTCTGACGGACATGATCCGCTGAGACAGTTGATAAATCGTCCCCAATCGCTCCACTTGTAATCTAGCCCTAAAAATATTTTCAACCAAGTAGAAAATGGCTTTTCAATCTTTTGCTAAGAGACCTGAATTAACTATAGTCTCACCCATTTTCTGAATGAGGGATGAGGCCTTCTAACAATCTTGGTTTTTCAGTAGACAGCAAAGAATGTTCTGGCAAAAAAATAAAAATAAAACCACTTAAAACAGTAAACATGATTACAGAGAGTAACAAGCAAAATATATCAAAGTGAAAGTAATTAAAAAACAAACATATATACAAACCTAATACAGTAAAATTGCAATAAAAACACAGCTATCAATTAAAAGCAAAAACACAATATTCTGTTTTAAATTGTTAATTTTCAGGGAGGGTCCAAATGGAAGCACATATTGTCTTGCATGGTATTATAGAGAGATCTTTAATAAATTTGAATGTTTATTAGTAATTTAGTTCCTTTTTGTGGCTATTGCAATTAATTGATAAATATTGTACTTGTAAGATATTTTTGCTAAAATGTGCATATCTAGTGTACTGATCTAGATTATATATTATTTTTAATTTAGTAAATATAGTCTGTTGCTTGGTGGTGTAAGCATTGTAAGCAGTTAATATAAGAATCTAATGGAACTTGGCCGCCCTCTAGTGTTCAAAACAAGTAATCACAACTGATCAGACTTGTACTGATATTTTGTTTCAATTCCAAACTCTAAAGTGGCTTTTTTATTATTATCAATTATAATGTCACTAACCATGGATCTATGAATATCAGCAGATTTTTTTTTTTCAGGGGAGGTGAACAAATATATAATGTCCAACTCAATAATAATAATGTAAATGGCAGCATGTACAGTAGGAAGGAGTTGCTTGGTGTACATCATTTTATAAATGGCAGTTCACTGGCATGAACAGAGTGCCTTAGTTAGGTGCTTATGTTTAGAAATAAGAAGCAAAACTCCAGTGCTGGCATTAGCACCATTTCTCCACTTACTCCTGGGGAAAACACTTGTGTAAATCCTAAACTTCCAATATTTTCTAGGATTGCCATGGGTTTGGAGATTTCTCCTACTATTTTCTTTCCTTATTAATCTATAAAGATAATCTGTAACAACCAAACTCCACACCAGAATATCCATGCCCCACCTAGGAGCAGCCATATATGGCCCATAGGACTGTCTGACTCTGTCTGCAGACCACCCAGGTTAAGCACTGTACTGCCCAGTTGTGCATTGTACAGTTAAACTCCAACCCTCTGATCACCCAGCCTCCTGTCAGAGCCTACCTGACTTGAAATAGGAGCAAAGCCTGTTGGGAGTTATGCCCAAGTATACTAGTAGCCATGTATTATGAAAAGGGCCGAACTTCTTCTGTACTAACTTGCTTTGTTTAGTTTGTTATGTATTTGTGTCTTACCACAGATCTTTGTCATTATATACGCCTAATTTTGTACCCAGCCATACAGACAGGGACATGCTGTCCATATATATTACATACAGATAGGTAAAGCTACTATATATATATACACTGTGTGCAGAATTATTAGGCAAATGAGTATTTTGACCACATCATGCTCTTTATGCATGTTGTCTTACTCCAAGCTGTATAGGCTCAAAAGCCTACTACCAATTAAGCATATTAGGTGATGTGCATCTCTGTAATGAGAAGGGGTGTGGTCTAATGACATCAACACCCTATATCAGGTGTGCATAGTTATTAGACAACTTCCTTTCCTTTGGCAAAATGGGTCAAAAGAAGGACTTGACAGGCTCAGAAAAGTCAAAAATAGTGAGATATCTTGCAGAGGGATGCAGCACTCTTAAAATTGCAAAGCTTCTGAAGCGTGATCATCGAACAATCAAGCGTTTCATTCAAAATAGTCAACAGGGTCGCAAGAAGCGTGTGGAAAAACCAAGGCGCAAAATAACTGCCCATGAACTGAGAAAAGTCAAGCGTGCAGCTGCCAAGATGCCACTTGCCACCAGTTTGGCCATATTTCAGAGCTGCAAAATCACTGGAGTGCCCAAAAGCACAAGGTGTGCAATACTCAGAGACATGGCCAAGGTAAGAAAGGCTGAAAGACGACCACCACTGAACAAGACACACAAGCTGAAACGTCAAGACTGAGCCAAGAAATATCTCAAGACTAATTTTTCTAAGGTTTTATGGACTGATACAATGAGAGTGAGTCTTGATGGGCCAGATGGATGGGCCCGTGGCTGGATTGGTAAAGGGCAGAGAGCTCCAGTCCGACTCAGACGCCAGCAAGGTGGAGGTGGAGTACTGGTTTGGGCTGGTATCATCAAAGATGAGCTTGTGGGGCCTTTTCGGGTTGAGGATGGAGTCAAGCTCAACTCCCAGTCCTACTGCCAGTTTCTGGAAGACACCTTCTTCAAGCAGTGGTACAGGAAGAAGTCTGCATCCTTCAAGAAAAACATGATTTTCATGCAGGACAATGCTCCATCACACGCGTCCAAGTACTCCACAGCGTGGCTGGCAAGAAAGGGTATAAAAGAAGAAAATCTAATGACATGGCCTCCTTGTTCACCTGATCTGAACCCCATTGAGAACCTGTGGTCCATCATCAAATGTGAGATTTACAAGGAGGGAAAACAGTACACCTCTCTGAACAGTGTCTGGGAGGCTGTGGTTGCTGCTGCACGCAATGTTGATGGTGAACAGATCAAAACACTGACAGAATCAATGGATGGCAGGCTTTTGAGTGTCCTTGCAAAGAAAGGTGGCTATATTGGTCACTGATTTGTTTTTGTTTTGTTTTTGAATGTCAGAAATGTATATTTGTGAATGTTTAGATGTTATATTGGTTTCACTAGTAAAAATAAATAATTGAAATGGGTATATATTTGTTTTTTGTTAAGTTGCCTAATAATTATGCACAGTAATAGTCACCTGCACACACAGATATCCCCCTAAAATAGCTATAACTAAAAACAAACTAAAAACTACTTCCAAAACTATTCAGCTTTGTTTTTTGGGTTCATTGAGAACATGGTTGTTGTTCAATAATAAAATTAATCCTCAAAAATACAACTTGCCTAATAATTCTGCACTCCCTGTATATATATATATATATATATATATGTCCCAACAAAGTGCACTCCAGATACTGAATAAATAAGAGCCTTGGGTGCTGATCAAGATAAACTACAGAAAAGAAAACAGAATAGCACTCCACAGGTCTTTCAAATAAAGTAGTCACTTTAATAGTGAACGTTTTCGGGTCATAAAGGACCCGTCCTCAGACTTACAATAACACTATTACTTACCCAGCAACCATGTTATATGTGAAACAAACAAACAAGCGTGAACACGCTTTCCTCAGTAGACCCGCCCCCCCACACCGGGAGACGTAATCATCTGAGGCAACGTGTATAACAAATAAAAGACATATCATCAACAACAATGGCAAGTGGTTGTTCTGAAGTGCCCCTTTTTCAATGCTGTCCTGATGGCAGAGCGATGATTCGCCATCCGGGTGCGGAGATCATCTGTGGTCTATCCACATAATATAACCCACAATTACAGTGTAAGAGATACACAATGTGTGTAGTAGTGCAAGTAAGACGAAACCTATATTTATAGATTGGCAGGTGTTTTTATAACCTGTCACTCTTGAGATCCATGATCCATTCTCATACTTACTTTCCCATGATTTTTCTGGAATGTAGATAGTATTATATGCTTTATAAACACTGATATTTATGCTGTCACTTGTTCCAAGCTTTGACTTTATAATGTACCTTAGCCTATTTATTATGCTGTTGACATCTGGCCACCTTACACCTTGCCTTTGTACTGGAGTATTTCTCTCCGTATATTAATTCCATTAATTCCCTTCCTTTACACATGGTTCCTGACAGAGCACACAGCTGATCTGATCTGACTGGATTATTTGCTAGTGGGTTGTAATGTGCCTGGTATTTTGGCATCCCCACGCTATCCACTTGCCATATCTATCACCTGTTCGATCTGTTTGTACCATGTTTAGTTATGATGTGTTCGTTGTGTTTACGGTTGCTTGACAACCCCGGTGCTCCACCCCCTCAGTACGACCCGATACTATCATTTCCGATTTCAGGTTTGTTTTTGGTTACTATGGTAACCACGCTTGACTTTTGATTTGGTTTACTGGGTAGGTGGTGACATCGCAATTTGGTAAGCAACTTAATCTTGTTCCTCTTGTATATTATTCCCCTATTCTTGCCATTGTTGTTGATGATATGTCTTTTATTTGTTATACACGTTGCCTCGGATGATTACGTCTCCCGGTTCGGGGGGGCGGGTCTACTGAGGAAGGCGTGTTTACGCTTGTTTGTTTGTTTCACATATAACACGGTTGGTGGGTAAGTAATAGTGTTATTGTAAGTCTGAGGACGGGTCCTTTGTGACCCGAAAACGTTCACTATTAAAGTGACTACTTTATTTGAAAGACCTGGGGAGTGCTATTCTGTTTTCTTTTCTATATATATATATATATATATATATATATATATATATATATATATATATATATATATATATATATATATATATATATATATATATATATATATATATAGATATATATAGATATATATAAAGACAGAGACATGCTGTCCAACATTTTTGTGTACATAAAGGGGCACATTATTCCAGGATTTTACAAACCCCCATAGTTGCAGAGCCTCTAACCCCAGACTTTTGGTCTTCTTTTAAGATTTACATTACTTAGCGGACAGATGGGAGCCCACCATTACATACATCTTACATACAGATGGGAGAGCACTGTCTCACACATATTAGGTACAGAAGTGTGTAAACTATCAACAAAATATATAAACTGCATAGCATACAGGTAAGGGCACACCTATCCATTAAGCTACAATTATATACAGATAATGTAGTTTGTTTCAGGGACTATGGGGTTACAATTAGTGATAAGCCATAAACAGTAAGTGTAAAGAGGGCAGAGTTCAGTGCTTCAAAGTGTGAAAGAGAGACCAAGGCCCAGTGCTGCCCCTGAGTCCGACATGGAATACAGTGCTGCCCAAGTCAACACCTCCTGACATGGAACACAGTGCTGCATAAATCAACACCCCCAACATTTTGGTGAGGGTCAGTTTGTGGCTTCTGGCCCATTACCCTCCTCCGAGTCTGTCCCCAGTCCTCTCCGGCAGTCACCCACCTCAATGAGTGATTAATTAATATTCACGTCAAATTTGATTGAGGGACACCGCAATGTGGGGGTATCAGTGACTGAGGTTACAGTGTAGGGTCTGTATAATTGAGTAGACAATAAATAATGTAGGAGTTTGTAAAACAGATGGGCAATATAGGGTTTGTGAGACAAGGGGGGGCAATTTGGGGATTGTTTAACTGAGGGGACTATACACAGTGTATGCTCTGTGTGATTGGGGAGACACTATAGGGTTTGTGAGACTGAGGGGGCAATATGAGGTCTGTGTTACTGAGAGGACATGTATACAAATTGTATTTTCTGTGTAATTGAGGGCACACCAAAATGTGGGGTATCAGTGACTGAGGTGACAGTATAAAGTAGGGTCTGTATAATTGAGGGGACAATACACAATGTAGGGGTCTGTGAAACAGAGGAGACAATATAGGGTTTGTGAGACCAGGGGGGCAATATGAGGATTGTATAACTGAGGGGAATATACACCGTGTATGATCTGTGTAACTGGGGTGACACTATAGGGTTGTGAGTATAAAGGGGCAATATGGGAGTCTGTGTTACTGAGGGGACACATAAACAAAGAGTAAGATCTGTGTGACTGAGGGGACAACATAGGATTTGTGAGACTGAGGGGGTAATACACAGATTTTAGGGTCTGACTGTGAGACTTCGGGAACAACATGGGGTCTGTATGACTGAGGGAACACTAATACACAGTATAGGGTCTGTATGGCAATATTCAGCTGGTGGGTCCTCCATGATCATGCTCTCCACTCCATTAAGACATGTCGGCTTCTGTGGGTTTAGCTCCTGGACCAGTTTGAGGCTCTTGGGTGCCCATGTACACGGGGGCCGGTGTGAGTGGCAGAATTTATCCTGCCCCAAGTGCTTCTAGCTTCTCTCATTACTAAAATAAGTAATATCCTAGCAGCCCACGAACTGCTGGCTTGCCCCTGCAATAAAGTTGAGGACATGGAGACAGATATCGGTACATAATCTTCATGTTTATAGGGGCACTGAGGAGAACTTTGATGTGGCGCGGGGGCGGAACTCAGAAGGGAAGCAGCATCAGAGATATTTCTTTTTCAGTTAGTGAGGGACTATTATTCCAGGGGGAACTCAACCCTACTCCGAGTACCCACAGAGTCCCCATCATGCTAGTTGTCTCACTACTGACAAACCTTATCACTGTGTGCAGCTGGCCTAGCAGGTGGCAGGTGCAGCATGATGATGTAGTCAGTGATCAATCTGGAGATGCTGACCTGTCATGCCACTGCTGCCGCCTGCTGTACCATGATGCGAGTGGATCCTCTACAAGAGGATGCAGAGTATAGGAGTGGTCTAGTGCTCAAAGAAGTGCAGGCTTCAGCCTTAGACTAGCCCTCTTTCCAGACAAGCTTCAAAGATTAGTTAGTTTGAGACAGGTTTGCCTAACCTGTTAACTTTGTATAATAGGAATTAAGTGCATGTGCAATTGAAGAGATAATTGACATTATAAAATAAAGCACATGATATTCTGCACTTATAAATACACATGCCTAAATAATAGACATAATTTTATAAATGTCTGTGACTGTGGCACAAATATTACTGGCAAGATATTATTTCTTCTGAATGCTTTATGTAGTATCTCAGTTTTGAAGAAGTGAGTATATATAAACATTGGAAGAACTTAATGAGTAGTATTGATTTTGTGTAATCTTCTACTGTGGTTTTTGATAATATCATCACACTCATAAGAAACAACCAACTTAGAGGACTACACACAATTTATCTTTAGTGTATCTGGTTAAAAATCTATGACCTAGATTACAAGTTGCGCGGTACGGCTATACCGCTGAAAAAATTGGCCTTTGTGAGTGGAATATTCATCTCACCCGTATTACAAGTTTCAGCGGTACAGTTATACCGCTAGCATTTTAGTCTATAACACAATGATCCATTCCTCACTCAAAAAATGGCTTTTGAGTGTGGAATATTCAGCTCACCCGTATTACATGTAGGGATGGGCGAATGTTTTGCAACATTCGAAAAATGAAACAAATTTTAACACATTAGTTCGTTCGAATCAAATTTTGAATGTTTACATAACATTCTAACATTTGATTTTTTTTGAATGTTCGGTTTCGGTTTCATTTAGAAAAATTCAAATTTAATTTGTAATAGTATTTCTAATGCTTTCTTTAAATATAATATTCAAATTATGCAATATACTATATAGAAATATTCAAAATGATATTTTTGTATCTATTATGTATCAATTTACTAGATTCCCTCCCTACCACATGAACTATTGAACTTCTGAATAGTATTTGTTAAATAGAATGTTAAATTCGAAATTTCGAATGTGGACATTTGATATAATTATAAACATTCAAATTCAAAAGTGACATTCGAAAACTGTAAATAGCATTCGATTATAGAATTTTTAAGAATATTCATTCTTATCAACATTCGGATTTATAATTCGAATTTCGGTAATAACATTCGTTCTAACATTCGAATTCGGAAATTTACACATTCACCCATTCCTTATTACAGGTTTGTAGTACGTCTATTTCGCTAGCGTTATAGCTTAGACTGCCATGGTCCATTCCTCTATCAAAGACCAGTAGTTATGGATTTTGTAAAACAAAAATGTTTTACAAAACTCATAAACTACCTATTAACCCCTAAACTGCCATCCCCCCACATTACAAATACTATAATAAATCTATTAACCCCAAATCCGCTGCACACCCACATCACCAAACTAAATTAAAGTATTAACCCCTAATTCGCCACGCACTAACATCGCCAACGCTGCAATAAACCTATTAATCCCTAATCTGCTGCCCACCCTCATCACCAACACTAAATAAACCTATTAACCCCAAATCTGCTGCTCCGACATCGCCAACACTAAATAAAGTTATTAACCCCTAATCATCCGTCCCCCGCATCACAAATACTAACCTAAACCTATTAACCCCTAAACCGCCAAACACCCACATCGCAAATACTCAACTAAACATATTAAACCCTAAACCGCCAAACACCCACATCCCGACTACCTAAATTAAACTATTAACCCCTAAACCTAACACCCCCCCTAACTTTAAATTAAAGTTACAATTTAACTACCTTCAAATAAATAAAACTTACATGTAAAATAAAATAAAAACTAAGCTTAAAGTGACAGTCAACACCAGAATTTTTGTTGTTTAAAAAGGTAGATAATCCCTTTATTACCCATTCCCCAGTTTTGCAAAACCAACACTGTTATATTAATGCACTTTTTACTTCTGTGACTAACTTGTATCTAAGCATCTTCTGACCACCCCTAATCACATGACTTTTAGTTATTATCTATCGACTTGCATTTTAGCCAATTAGTGCAGTGTCTGCCACTAGCCACGGGCGTGATCACAATGCTATCTATATGGCCTACATGAGCTTGCTCTCCCCTGCTGTGAAAAGCAAATAAAATAGAGGTGGCCTTCAAGGGCTTGGAAATTATCATATGAGCCATCCTAGGTTTGCTTTCAACTAAGAATACCAAGAGGACAAAGCAAAATTGTTGATAAAAGTAAATTGGAAAGTTGTTTAAAATTACATGCCATATTTGAAAAATGAAAGTTTTTTTTGGACTTGACTGTCCCTTTAAACTATAAATAACCCTAACATTACTATTTTAACAAAATAAAATATACCAAAAATAAAAAACCTAAATTACAAAATTCAAAATAAATGTAGATTGCGTTATAGCGATAGCCATTCCACAATCACAGGTGTTAGTTTTTTTATAACACTTTTTCTCTATTGATGTCTATGGGGGAAAACGTGCACAAGCACGTCAAATCAGGACTTGGCTTTTGTGCGGTATGGAGCTTATTGCACCATAACCCATAATACAAGAAGGTTTTTTGTAACTTTCCGCTAAATGTTTAGCGTTAGTTATGCACTGGGTTTAGCACACAACTTGTAATCTGGGTGTATGTGAGTTATAAGGTAAAAACAATGTAATCATGCTTGCTTTAGCTTGCATCAGTATATAGTGTCACATAGCAAATGTGCAAGCTTGTACAAGATGAAAACTTGAAGCTAAATATCCAAATGTCAAAAATGTAGCATTTTTAAAATAATAATAACAAATAAAAAGTAAAAGAAATGTGTATATAGGATTACCGCTTCCAACTCCAATTATCCCAGAGATTGTAGGAGTTTCTCTATTTGGTCCATTAGTTCATTAGTCTCGTTTGTACACTTAATTGTCCCATTTTGTCATCAGACAAGTAGTTCCCCATGAATTGTTTGTGAATCATTTTTATATCGTTACACGTTGTCACTGCTAAATGCTCAAAGAATAGTAGTGATGTACTCACTATAGGGCCCTTTTGAAGGAGAAGGTGTTTACGAAATATAGGGATAGTTTACAAGTGGCTGGTTAATGCTACCACAAGCTTGTGTTAGCAATTAGTGCTCAGAAAATTAATCAGAGATCAGATCTCTGCTTGATTTTCAAAATAACCCCCAATTGGCCCCAAATTGAAGTCTTCTAGTTTTTTATTTTAAAATTGACGGGTGTGGGGTGTTAAATAAAAAGGTGAATTAAAAGTAGCTTTACACTGCAGTGTATGGGGAACTGTGTTTTCCCTGTAAATGTATATGCTTATATACATATATATTTATGTGTCAATATGTGTGTGTACACATATAAACACATAAATATATAGTATATGTATATAAGCATATACATATGTATTTAAATCTGCTGCCCATCACTGCACGACTTACGTCCTTCGCTGTGCTAGGTTCTCTGCCGTGTCTCACAGAGGAGAAGGAGGCTCCAATTGGAGCCTATGGAAGTGTGCTCCCATGAGTGCAATGCTTTTATTGATTAAAAGTGGCTCAGATTATTGATGATCACTTAAAAAATAAAATTGACACCATTAGAAAAGATATCTGCACCTCACACCCCTCAAACCCAGCAATCCTACCCACCCCTTCTATTAACAAAACTCTATGCTACTTCCCTCCTATAACAGAGGAAGAAGTCTCTGTACTCCTATCCTTGGCTCATCTCACAACCTGCCCACTTGACCCTATTCCTTCATGACTTCTTCCCTCTCTCTCTGCTTTACTAACCCCTACCCTAACTTATCTCTTTAACTAATCTCTCACTGCTGGCACATTCCCTGATACATTCAATCATGTGTCAATCATACCAATCCTAAAAAAGCCCTCTCTTGACCCCTCCATGCCTTTTAACTATCGACTGGTCTCCTTGCTTCCCTTTGCTTCAAAATTATTGGAACGACTGGTCTATAATCGGCTAACTCAATTTCTCACAACTAACTCCTTACTTGATCCACTACAATCTGGTTTCCACCCTAAACACTCAACAGAAACCGCTCTTACTAAAGTAATAAATAACCTGTTATCAGCTAAAGCAAAAGGCCCCTACTCCTTACTAATTATTCTTGACCTGTCTGCTGCCTTTGACACAGTTGACCATCCTCTCCTACTAAAAATACTACATTAATTTGGCATCCGAGACACAGTCCTCTCCTGGTTTGCCTCATATCTCTCAAAATGCTTGTTTTCAGTTTCCTTTAACAACATATCTTGTGATCCTATGCCTCTCTCAGTTGGAGTACCGCAAGGCTCTGTCTTGGGTCCCTTGCTTTTCTTTTTCTATACATCCTCCCTTGGAAAACTTATAGCCTCCTATGGTTTACAGTACCACTTATATGCTGATGATACCCAAATCTATCTTTCCTCTCCTGATATCTCTACCTCTTTACTCAACCAGATTTCCAACTGCCTCTGCAATTTCCTCTTGGATGTCTTCACGCTACCTCCAACTCAATCTGTCCAAAACTGAGCTGCTTCTTATTCTCCCCTCTTCGAGACATCCAACACCTGACATTTTTCTGACGGTTGGAGACTCTATTCTCAACACCTCATCCCAGGTCCACTGTCTTGGGGTTACACTTGACTCAGAACTAACATTCAACCCACAGATACATGCATTTACCAAATCCTGCCATTCAGACCTATGCAACATTTCCAAAATTTGTCCCTTCCTTACTCAAAAAACTACAAAAATACTTATTCATTCCCTCATTTTGTCACACATTGATTACTGCAATCTACTTCTAAATGGCCTTCCAAAACACTGCCTCTCCTCCCTTCAATCTATTATGAATGCTTCTGCTAGACTCATTTACCTAAGTCACAGATCTACATCAGCTGCTCCACTCTGCCAGTCTCTATACTGGCTCCCCATACACATATTAACCCTAACTTACAAAGAACTCAACAGTCTAACTCCCAACTATATTTCCTCTCTCATCTTGAAATATAGCCCATCCTGTCCTCTTCGATCAACCTCTGACCTACGTCCGCCCACTCCTGTTATCTCTATGTCCCACTCCCGTCACCAAGACTTTGCACGTGCTGCTCCTGTCCTCTGGAACTCTCTACCCCGCTCCATAAGACTATCTCCAACCTTGTATAGCTTCAGACACTCCTTGAAAACCCACCTATTCAGAGAGGCTTACCATCTTTCCTCCATCTCTCATCCTAACCAAACTAATACATGAACTGCCTGACTAACTGCTGCAACTACAACCGATGTGACAAGCTACCCCCAACCTTATGTCTCTGCACCCTAAACCTGTAGGCTGTGAGCTCTCTGGAGCAGGGCCCTCTTCTTCCTGTACTAGATTTATTTAGTTTAATTATGTTTTGTATTTTATCACAAATCATTGTCATTGTATACCCCTATCACTGTACCCAGCGCTACGGAATTTGGCGGCACTATACAAATAAATTATAATAATACTTCTGTGCAATGCCAATGCGATGGTATTACAAAGTGGAGTGCAAATATTGCCCTCACTAAAGCGATATTAAGCGATCCATTTGTAATATGGCCCATACTAGGATATAGTGCACATTAAGAGCAATTAGAAGCTGTGAAATGTAATAAATAAATAATGTTTCCTCAAAAATACAATGAGAATCTATGCTAAAATATTTTAAACTAGTCATATATTTTTATGATCTAGAATTAACATAAGAAAATGTCCAGGTTGCAGCCCGGCATAGGTTCGCTCCTAGAACATACCTCAGAATGGTTGGATAAAATTCTACAACCAATGGTATTAGAACTTTGGAGCTATGTAAGGGATACAATGCACATCCTAAAATTGCTGGAAGAACTGGAGTGGAAAGAGGAATATATTTGGCTCACGGTTGACGTGTAATCTTTATATTCCTCCATACCCCACAACAAAGGGTTACAGGCAGTATCATATTTTCTCAACAAGTACTTTGGTGATGATCCAGATTACTGTGAATATGTGTCACAGGTGGCTGAGTTTCTGCTTTTGCATAACTATTTCGAGTTTGAGGGGGGTTTCTACCTCCATATCTGTGGGACTGCGATGGGGGCCAAGTTTGCCCCCTCTTACGCCAACCTCTTCATGGGTTGGTGGGAGCAGGACCACGTCTTTGGAGGTGGGAACCCCCTCTGCTCGAATATAGTTTTTTACAGGAGGTTCATTGACGACCTCCTGTTTATCTGGAAGGGAACAGAAAGTGAATTAATGGATTTTGTAGCCTCACTTAATTCTAATGATTTGGGGCTAAGCTTCACCTCAGAATCAAATCGCACAGGTATCAACTACCTTGATGTCACTCTTTTGGGAACTGCAGGAGAGAGTTTCCGCACTACGGTGTATAGGAAGCCCATCTCAGGCAACACCCTGCTACACGCCAATAGTTGCCACCCAAAGGCGGTATTCAGGGCTATCATAAAGGGACAATTTATTAGTTTAAAACGTAATTGTTCAGAACCTGTTGACTTTGAGAGGAAAGCTATTCGACTTTCCCAGAGATTGCATTCCAGGGGCTATAGGAAAGATTCAATAGCCTCAGCACTGGATGAGGTAAGGAATATAGACAGGAAAAGTCTATTGAACCCCAAACACAAAAATCAAAGTAAAAATAAGGTGGCTACTGGTAATGAGCTTTTCTTTGTTACCGATCATTCGGAACAATTCCCACAGGTATGTGAAATTATCAAAAAGCATTTTGATATGCTCAAGGCAGATGAAGATCTAGCTGATCTATCTGTTAAATCTTGCCACTTCACATACCGTCGCAGTAAAACCATAGGTAATACTGTATCCCTAACTAAAATTAATACCCACAAAAATCAGGAGTCTTCCTGGCTGACCCAGAAAGGCATGTTTAAGTGTCACTTTTGAGACTGTGTGGCCTGTGAAAAGGTGGAGACAGGGAGCACTTTTTTCTCCACAGTCACAGGACAAGTGTACACAAAAAACATGTGCCTTAATTTCAGGTCTACCTATACCATCTATCTAGCCACTTGCACATTGTGTGCAATGTAGGCCTCACGACCCGAGAGGTCAGGTCTAGAATCAGAGAGCACCTCTCAAGTATCGACCACCCCCCTGGTCCAACACTTCACAAATCTACATGGCAAAAGTTCAGATACTTTTCGGTGGACGTGTATTGAAAAAATCATGAAATTGCCAAGAGGGGGGGATAGGGACAAAATTTTTTCCAAATGTGAGATTTTTTGGATATTCAAATTGCAAACAAGATATCCCTCAGGGCTCAACTCTATGTATGATTTAATTAACCATTGGGAATAATGTGGGATATTAAACTCATCTTACCCTTTGACCAACATGGTGGGACTCTGAGTTCCCTTGCCCAATTGGGGATAAATGTTTAGTTAATTATCCCCCTTTTTACTTTGGATATAACCTGCCATTATAATTCTGCTCTGATATAAGAAAAGTTTTCTGCTAAACCACATCTACTACGGTATATTGAGAGTTAGATAAACAGTGTTCCCCAAATTTATCTAACAGTTTTCTGTAGGTATTTACATCTAGTAAGGTTATTATATTATACTAGGGATTATAATCCCAGTTATGTCAAATGTCATATGTTTATATTTACAATTTTTTCCAGTTTGACACTAGTGATATTTGAACACACTAAACCTCTACTTTAGATCAAACATATAAAGTTGTTCACAAGTAACACTATTTATTAGACTACCTCAGAAACATCCCTACAAATATTATTTAAAGAATTTAAATATAATGAGTCTAAGCTTTAGGTTTAATAATGTAAGGCTAAATAACGTAAGGATAATTTTGCACTAGAAATACTATTGTTTTAGTCACCACGGTTATCTGTATCTATTGTCACAGGAAAGGAATAGGTTAAATTCATTAATTAATGTTGTTTAACCATTATCCAATAGGAGTCAATGTCCATTTCTTTTAAAAGGGCAGGGCTTTACCTGCAAAAACAAGCAGCTTTTGATAACGGCAACAGCCGAAACATGTCAGCAGCTGTAGGAACTGACTCCTATTAGGAGAATGGCACCCTGTTGTTGTTCTTTTTATTTTGGAATTCAATAAAGGTTACTTTTTTTTAACTGGACTGGTGCTCCGCTACACTTTTTGCTTATCCTGTTATTTTGACCTACAAGCGTGTACTGCACATCCAGAGGAGACTACTCCAATCATTCCCTGTCTTACTGCTGCACTACGGACTCCCCGCAGCTACAATCAAGGTTTCCCTTCAACTACTGACGTATAGATGGACCACGCCCCCCCCCTCACCCCCGGAAGACGTCTGAGGAGGGTTTTGTTTTGGGTACAGCAGCCTCACGCCACAGACCGGAGTGAAAGTTTCCAACTGTTTCAAGTTGGTTAACCCGGACAAGAAGCTGAGCGAGCAAAGAATCCCACATCCCAGGACTGGACGCATACGGAAGCGAGTGAGGGGCGGCAATGGACTTCACACGGTGGAGTTGCTGCTAGCGCTGAGGAGCGGGTGAGTCCGGTAATACGGAACTGGTTTACCTTTTACTGCACTACATACTGTCTAGACACACAGTGGTTTAGCACAATAGGGAAGAGATTCTCTTGTTACATGCAGCCCCAACATGACTAGGATAGGAACATCATAATGTTGGGAGGCTTCTTGTCTCTATAAAACTAGCATTTGTTTCTCAGTTTGACGGAATCCAAATTGAATGAATGGGTGGGTTTAGATAATAATACCTCCTGAAGTTTTCAGTTGTCACTTAAATTTACAAAAACAATTTTGATCATTACCTTGCCCTGTACTGAATGGGTATATTACAAGTGGTGCACTTACGTTAGCGCAGGTCGAATATCCAATATCGAGACTGTCCCAACTTGTGTGTGTATTACAAATTGAAAATAAGCACATTTGCTCAAGAACAAACTAAATTAGATTGTGTTGGGTTTGCAAAAGTCAAGACCTTGGGGACCGATTTATTATGATGCAAGTGGACATGATCCGTGTCACTAACTGTCTTTCTCACATCTCTTCCTGGATGTCCTCTCACTACCTCAATATAAATCTCTCCAAAACTGAGCTCCTTATTTTCCCTCCTTCTTCCAAAATCCCCACCCCCAATCTCTCTATAACTGTTGACAACTCCATCATTACCCCTACGCCGCATGCCCGATGTCTTGGAGTCACACTTGACTCAGAGCTTTCTTTCACTCCTCACATTCAGTCCTTGGCTAAATCCTGCTGCTTCCACCTTAAAAACATCTCTAAAATTAGACATTTCCTTACACAAGACACTACTAAGATTTGAATCCACTCTCTCATCCTTTCCCGCCTCGATTACTGCAACTCTGTCTTCTCTTGTCTCCCCAGCTGCCGCCTAGCTCCTTTACAATCCATAATGATTGCCTCTGCCAGGCTCATCTTCCTTACACGTCGCTCTTCATCTGCTGTATGTCTCTGCCAATCCCTTCACTGGCTTCCTCTTTACTCCAGGATTAAACACAAAATTCTCACTCTGATATACAAAACCCTCAACTACACTTCTCCCCCCTATATCTCAGACCTTGTCTACATATACTCTCCCTCCTGTCCCCTTCGCTCTGCTCATGACCTCCTCCTCTCCTCCTCTCTTGTTACTCCTCACACTCCTGCTTACAGGACTTCTCCAGACTGGCTCCCATCTTGTGGAACTCTCTGCCTCACTCCACAAGACTCTCCCCTAGTTTTGAAAGCTTCAAGCGCTCCCTAAAGACTCTACTGTTCGGGGATGCATACAACCTACACTAACCTTTCTTTATACCGTTTCCTCTCCTCCATTGCTATCCCCTGAACCCCCTTAGCATGTAAGCCTAAGAGCCATGCTGTTTGTAAATCACCTTCCTTAGAGCTGACTACAACAGTGTGACTCTTGGCAGGGCCCCCTACCTGTCTGATCTCTATAAACGTTTCCTTGTATTCCTCCTATGTTTATAGCACTGCGGAATCTGTTGGCGCTCTACAAATAACCGATGATAATAATAATAATCATGTCCGTCTGACATCGCTAAATGCAGACAGCATACACTGTCTGCATTTAACATTGCACAAGCATTTCTAGTGAAATGCTTGTGCAATGCCGCCCCTTGCAGATTCGCGGCCGCTAGCAGGGGGTGTCAATCATCCCGATCATATATGATTGGTATGATTGCTGTCCACCACCTCAGAGGTGGCGGATAAGTTAAGGAGCAGCGGTCTTATGACCGCTGCTTCTTAACTTATGTTTCCGGCGAGCCTGACAGCTCTCGCGGAAACTGTTGCATTCGCAGCATGTTAAATCTGCCCCCTAGCCTAAAGTGTAAGGGTTAAAAAAAGTGTACAAAACAAAACATAAATAAATATTAAAATAGTGTTACACTCATTTGAACACTAAATGCTAGTATAAATATTAATTAATTTTTGTTTTATAAAAGTAAAAAGGTATTTAGTATATGACAAGGTATTTGAATGGAAATGTCTATATTGTATATATTCATATATAAACAGGTATATAAATATATATTTAAAAATAAAAAGAGCATTTTCTTCTATGTGGAGAACATTGGAATGTAAAATATGCATAGCTACCTTCGGGTTTAGCACTGTAGGTCTAAAGCATTATCAGGTTAGCTCAATTAAATTCTTTGGGGAGAAGTTAACACGGTCGCAATATCTGAAGTCCTGAAGTTAGCAAGCATCTAACGCTAACTTTTAACTTTCATCTTGTAAAATGCACATTAACCCGCCAGCATTAAAATTTAGAGCCTGCAGTTAAGTAGCTGAAACATGAAAAATCATAATTATGCAATAAACATTTATTTAATGTTCTTTACAAAGGGGAATATGTTCTAAGTATTTTTACATAGATATTCCTATATGTATCTGTGTATACTGTATCTATACCTATATATAATCATCTATATATTTATATAGGTATAGATATATATGTTTAACCAAAACATTATATATATATATATATATATATATATATATATATATATATATATATATATATATATATATATATATAAATTTCAAATCAAGGAACGCACTAGCAGTTTGCAATAAACAATTTAATCAATGGTCTCCCCCGTCCTCGGACCAATATATTTTAGTCTGAGGACGGGGGGAGACCCCGAAAATGTTTATCGTTGATTCAATTGTTTATTGCAAATGGCGAGTGCCTTCCTTGATGTGAAATGTATGTACTGTATTTGAAGTTCCCCCCCGGAGGGTGGGAAGATTGTGAGTGCTGGATCCGAACACACTATATCTTTATATATACATATATACAGTCATATCCAAAAATATTAGCACCCTCTGCATTTCTGTCAGATACTGCATCATTTCGCCCAAGAAATAGTTTCAATTACACATATTTAGGCACTCCCATGTTTTTTATTTAGTTTGTATTGGTATAACACAAAAAAGTGGAGAGAAAAAAAGCCAAATCTGACACATTCCACGCAAAACCCCAATAATGGACTGGACAAAATTATTGGCAGCCTCAATTTAATATTTGGTAGCACACTACTTGGAAAAAATAACTGAAATCAATCGCTTCCTGTAAACATCAATGAGTTTCTTACACCTCTCTACTGGAATTTTGGCAACTGCTCCATTCTTTTGCCAACTGCTACAGGTCTCTCAGATTGGAAGGATTCCTTTTCCCAACAGCTGTTTCAAGATCTCTCCACAGGTGCTTTATGGGATTGAGATCTGGACTCATTGCATGCCAGTTAAGTACTTTCCAGCACTTTGTTTTAAACCATTTCTGGGTGCTTTTTGACGTGTGCTTTGGGTCATTGTCTTGCTATAAGACCCATGACCTCTGACGGAGACCCAACTTTCTGACACTGGGCCCTACATTGCACCACAGAATTCTTTGGCAGTCTTCAGATTTCATAATGCCATGCACACAGTCAAGATATCCGGTGCCTGAAGCAGCAAAGCAACCCCAAAACATCAGTGAACCTCCACCATGTTTGACTGTAGGGACTGTATTCTTTTCTTTAAAAGCCTCATTTCTTTTTCTGAAAACAGTAGAATGATGGGCTCTATCAAAAAGCTGCAATTTTGTTTCATCTGTCCACAGCACATTCTCCCAAAAGAAATTTGGCTTCTTCAAGTAAGTTTTGGCAAACTCCAATCTGGCTTTTTTATGTTTCTGTCTCAGCAGTGGAGTCCTCCTGGGTTTCCTACCATAGCGTCCCTTTTCATTCAGATGGCGACATAAAGTGCAAGCTGACACATTTGTACCCTGTGCCTGAAAGTCAGCTTGAATTTGTCTGGAAGCTGATCAAGGTTCTTTATCCACCATTCGAACAATCCTTCGTTGCAATCTTTGATCAATTTTTCTCTTTTGTCTACGTCCAGGGAGATTAGCTACAGTGCCATGGGCTGTAAACTTCTTGAAAATGTTGCGCACAGTGGACATTAAGATCTCTGGAGATAAACTTGTAACCTTGAGATTGTCCATGCTTTTCCACATTTTTTGTTCTCAATTCCTTAGAAAATTATTTGCTGCTCTTTCTCTTCTCCATGCACAGTGTGTCACACAGAGACACACAATAGAAAGGTTGAGTAAATGTTTCACCATTTTAACTGGTTGTAGGTGTGATTTCTATATTGTCAGCACTTAATTGATACAGGTGAGTTTAATTACAAATTATAGAGCATCACAAACTTGGAATGCAAATATTTCTTACAATTTTGAGAAGGTGCCAATAATTTTGTCTAGTCCATTTTTTGAGTTTTGCATAGAATGTGTCAGATTTGTCTTTTTTTCTCCACTTTTTTGTGTCATACCAATACAAACAAAATAAATAATCATGAGAATGCCTAAACATTTGTAATTGCAACAATTTTCTGGGCGAAGTGGTGTATTATCTGACAGAAATGCAGGGGTGCCAACATTTTGGGCCATGAGTGTATATATAAAATAATAAATAGAACATGTTCTTCTATGTGAAGAACATTGGAATGTGAAATATTTATAATTCCTGTTTGGTTTAGTGAACTTGAATAAAAGCAGTCCAACTAGCGCAAGTATGGGTGTTAGGTTTACTTTTTGCAGTTTGGACGCTAGTCGCTATATTCGAAGTATCAATTTTTGCACACAACTTTTTACTTTCAATTCATAATACAAGCGCAACTTCACACATGCAAAAAGCCTTCGGCTATCGATGTTAATGCTTGAACGGTAGCGCTAAATAGAGCTCCACTCTTAATCTAGCCCTTTGAGTTAATCATATCCTAACATAAAAATGCATAGCTGAGTAAACACTATGCAATTTTAGTATATCTTAGTTATGGCATAAGTATGTTTTTTTTTTTTATTTTAATACATTTTCATTACAATGTCATCATAGAGATTTAAAATCAAACTTGCTATGGCTATGTATTGAAACCCTATAACTATATAAATGGGAAATGGTAGACAGCTCCCTGAATAAGACAGATTTAATATATTTAAATATAATCCATCTCAGCAAAATACTTATAACTAAATACAAAATTACTAACACAATAATGTGAAACTGGAAACCACTTCTCTAAATAGGGTGTTCTGGGGAAGCTTTGGCCAAGAGGACTCTCTGTTTCATATATGATACTCAAATGTTATCTAAATATAATGGACAGAGAAAGTCAATTAAAATTCTTGGAGACTGTGCAATACTTGGCTAGGTTTACTAATAGCATTGCAAAAAAGTAAAGATTTTCTTACACTTTTTTAGTAATTTTACTTATATTCATTTATATATCCAGTCTATTTATAATACCCAAATAACAAAAAATAAACAGTGGGGTCCACAGTATCAAATAGTCGGCAATTCTAATTCATATCTCAAAATGGTGTTATACCAAACTGGGACCTTAGAGTCTCCAAGTAACTCAAATCCTTGCCACACATTCCATCCAGGAGATAAACTATCTTAAAGAACCTATATATTTCTTGTAATAGAACATGGGTTAAAAAAAATAAAATGTAAAATAACTTTCACAAATATTTAACAGCATGTGTTCCTTGGCCTCTTAATCATATGACTGTTTCTTTAGCTTAATATTAAATATTCAGCGATAGGGTTGTATCATCGTGTTGTATCATCGGGTGTTGTATCATCGGGTGCATAACATTGTAAGCCAGTCCCTTTCATAAACAGTTTTGATTCTGACCTATTGGGAGCTGCTATGCACATATTTAGTAACAATATTGCCTACAACGATTTTGGTTAGCTTTTTAGATGATCACACAGTGGATATATAAAGTCTACATAACGTAATTGCAAGTTTTTGAAATGTAAGGACAGAAATAATAACAATCTAAATGTCAGACTTTTTCAATCTGTAATGTGATCTTCCAACAAACAAAAATCCATAGGGAAAAAATATCTATTTATTTAGAACATTTAAAATTAAAAAAAGTCTTTGTGAATAAGTCTCTATTAACTTTGCACATCTAAGAGAAGCAACCGCAAAGCATGATGCTTCCATAACCATGTGTCAAACTTGGTATGGTCTTCCTTGGATAATGAGTTTTATTGCCTTTGCACCAAACATATCTTTTACAATTTAGGCTGAAAAGTTCAAACTTTGTCTCGTCAGACAACAGCACATTTACCCACATGGTTTGAGGTGACTGAATTAATCTTTTTGCATCATCTAGACTGACACCCTACCTCCAAGCCCAGAAATGTGCAGAATACAGGAAATGGTGGTCAATGGTGGTCATTTGCAAGGAGTTACTGGTACCTGCCAGAAATTCCTCTAGTGTAAGGATACTGATACTCAACAGTAAGGAATCTAGTAGCTGGGACAGGAAAAGCAGAAACACAGGCATGTAGATTGAAAACATGAAAATAAGCCATAGTCGGGGATTGGAGAAATGCTGAGAGAAGTCAAACAGGCTGAATTCTATACACAGGAAAACAATCCATGAATAGTAGCTAGATTAAGGTGAACAAACAACCACAATAATCAGCCAAGGCAAGATGATAGAAAGTGACCTCTTATAGGCCCAGTACCAGCTACATGATCAAAGTTAAGTTCAATATAACAATACAGGAGCCAGGTTCAAGGTAATGTAAGAAAGCAAACAGATTTAGGTTTTGATTTGACTAATGGACAGAAAAAATGGTTTGTACCGAAGAGACCAGGGTGCAATACCAGATGTGCTCCTAACATTACTCTCTCCTTTAGAGAGATGTCCTGCAGACAACTTGGCTTTGTAGGATATTGTAGATGGAAATCTCTAGGAGCATGAATATTCTTAACAAATTCCCAATATATCCTCTTAGGACAATATCCCTGTCAATCATCTAAATATTGCAAATGTCCATGATGAACCCTAAAATCTAAAAAAAAAATCTACCACATATTCTTCCTCACCATCCACTGGTTCAGAAGCTGAAGGGGGTGAAATCCTGCCTGGAAAAGTATTCTCATGAAATTGTATTAGAAGAGATGAATGAAGCACAGGGTGTATCTTAATGGAGTCTGGGAGTTGTTGCCAGAAAGTAACTGGATTGATTTGATCTGTACTTTTGACTCAGTTTCTTAGATGGAACTTGAACCTTGAGATTCTTTGTGGAGAGCCATACTTTATCTACAAATTGAAAAACTGAATTGTGTTTAAAATATTTGTTAGCTGATCTCTTATAACTTCCCTGAGCTTCACTGAGAGTTGTTTTCAAAATTTCCTGAGTCTCATATAGACCTGGAAGTCATTCTTTTATGGCTGGCATAGAATCTGAAGAAGGGTGGTTAATAATGAATGCTGGATTATACCGATAATTCGCAAAGAACTGAGTCTGAGAGGTGGAAATGTGTTTTTGCATTATTGTAGGCACATTTTGCTGTAGGTAGGAAATCAGCCCAATTATCCTGCAGTGAACTAACAAAACATTGCAGATATTGCTCTAGAGTCTGGTTAGTACGTTCTGTTTGTCTGTTAGTTTGTGGATAAAAGGCAATAGACAATTTGAAATCAATACCTAAAGCAGAACAAAAACATTTCCAAAATCGAGAAGTGAATTAAACCCCTCAATCAGAGATTAATTCATGCAGAACTCTGTGCAGCCGAAAAACATTCTGGATAATTAACTCTGCAGTCTTTTTATCTGTGGTGAGGCCACAGGTAGCAATGAAATAACTAATCTTTGTTAGACGACCAACATCCACCAAGATTATAGTATATTCCCCAGATGGAGACAGCTTTGTTCCCCAGGGATGGTTTGACACAGGAAGGGGTTTTAATAACCCAAGTGGATGAGAATGAGGAATTTTTTTTTTTTTTCTGGCACAAGTGTCATATGATGAAACATATTTCTGGATATACTTCTGAATAGTGGGCCACCAGAAAGAATAAGACAACAGTGCTTAAGTTTTACTTATTCCTTAAGGTGACTTGCCAGTTTGGAGTCATGACAAAAGAGTAAAACATGCAACCTAACAGACTCTGGTACATATAGTTTTTTTTTGGTTTTTTTTAAACCCAAAACCATTAACCATGGTCATAGAAAGATCTTTGGGGGAGAAGGAAAAAGGGGGTAATCAGGATATGCTCCTTTAATTTGTGGTACGATGGTAGAAGAAATTGTAGCACCTAAAATATTGGCTTTAGACAAAATAGTATTTTCTGGTTCAGTGGGTTATGGAGTTTCAGAAAACATTCGAGACAGAGCATCTGTTTTTCCATTTCTGCAGCCAGGTCTATAAGAAGTCACAAAATTGAAGCAAGAGAAAAAAAGTGACCATTTTGCCTGTCGGGCTGTCTTTTAGCTGACGTAATAAATTCTAAGTTTCTGTGGTCTGTAAGTACCGTAATTGAGTGAACTTCTCCTTCTAAATGATGTCTCCATTCTGTAAAAGCAGATTTGATTGCTAGGAGCTCTTTATTACCAATATCATAATTTATTTCTGCAGGATTCATCTGTCGAGAGTAAAAGGCACATGAATGTAGGAGCATCTTGAGCCTTGTATGCTGGGAGAGGATTGCCCCAGCAGCAGAATCAGAGGCATCAAACTCAACAATAAAAGGTAATTCTGGTTTTGGATTAACAAAATAGGAGCAGGGGTGAACAGAGCTTTTAACCTTGCGAAACATAATTCTGCTTCAGTTGACCATTTATAGATCATAGATAGCTATTTGTTTTTTTAACCAATCTGTGTTTCGATAACCAAGGAATTCCTAAAATCACTGGAAACTGAGCAGAGGAAATTAGATGAAACATTATAGTCTCATCATGTGCTGATTGAAGAAGCAAATCAAGTGGCTTAGTCTCATGAGTAACAGGACTAGAAAGAAACTGTGAGCCATCCACTTTTTCCATTTCAATGTATGATGGCGTATGTACAAACTGAATTTTATTTTCTACTGCAAATTTAATGTCCATAAAGTTATCACCAGCTCTGGAATCTATCATGACAGAGGTGGAAATCTTATGCTCGCCATTATAAAGGTAAGTTGACAGCACCAAGTGGGGATGGCAAGTTAAATAAATATGTATCTGAGTCTGTACAGTCTGAGTTAGGAGAGTAACTCAGACGTCTAGTTTGAAAATGTGAAGAAAGTTGTGTAGTCCAAAAACAAGCTGTAGTCAGGGAGTTGAGAAGTGCTAAGGGAAGTCAAACAAGCTGAAGTCAATGTGTAAGAAAACAATCCACAAACAGTAGGCAAGATGGCAGGAAGTGACCTCTTATAGGCCCAGGACTAGTCACATGATCAGAGTCAGGTGAAGAGAGTTCAATATAACACTGCAGAAGCCAGGTTCAAGGTAAGGTAAGAAAGTAAACAGATTTGGGTTCTGAAGTGGGAGATTGGCAGAGCAAAGAGATAGTGTCAGAGAAGTCAATGTTCAATATCAGATGTGCTCCTAATATCTAGCTTCATCACTGTTGCTATTGCCTCTTGGTGGTCACCCTGATTAGTTTTCTCCTTGTCCTCTCATCAATTTTTGTGCCTTTGATATTCTTTTATATCCCTCTCTTTATTGGTACTTTTCAACAATTTATTTGGCAACTTTTTTGTGGACCATGGTTCTCCCAGTAGGATGTAACCCCAAACATGTAATAAAATCCTACTGCTAATTTTAATCTGGGTTTAATCATAATTATTTAATTGATAGCAACTTTATGCTCTTTACCTACAGGAATGATTTAGAATGTGATTGTGTAACTGTGAACACGGCTAGAGCCTCCATTATGAAAGGGTGTGCAGGCGTATGCAACGTGTTGTAGTTTTATTTTTTTATTTTTTTTTTGTTTTGTTTGTTGGAAGACCACATTACAGATGGGAAATTTCTGACATTTACAATTTTGTGATTTCTGTCTTTACATTTCAAAAACCTGCAATTTCATAAGCGTGCGTAGACTTTTTATATCCACTGTAATCATTTAAGTAACACTTAACCCATCAAATGATTGTGAAGAATGTGATTATATTGTAAGGATACTTTAAGAAGCACATACCTGATACAGTTTTTTGTCTACATGGACATTTCTTGATGAGCAAAGGAATAGTAATATCTGTGTGGCAAGCTTTGCAGTACAGAGAAGCCCTAGGAGAGAATATGAACAACAATTTGAGGAGCTAATATCAAAATATTATCACAAAGCTTTTGGCAAAAATAAATAAGTAAATAAATTCAGTATATATATATATATATATATATATATATATATATATATATATATATATATATATATATATATATATATATATATATATATATATATTTAAATAGCCATTGAATAGCACTATAGATCCATTCACCAACTTATTATGTGATTTTATTCTGTGTAATTCTTGTAAATTATGTTTTGCCTGTTTAAGAGCTATACTCTATAGCAGACATCCTCAAACTTGGGCCTCCAGAGGTTTTGGAACTACATTTCCCATGATGCTCAGCCAGCTTATCAGCTGGCTGAGCATCATGGGAAATGTAGTTCCAAAACCTCTGGAGGGCCAAGTTTGAGGATGTCTGCTCTATAGCTATATTTTATTTCTAATTTAGTTGTTTTCACAAATATATCTCCAGCTACTCTTCTATTCTCTTGGTTTTCATCAGGAGAATACAGCAATAAGAACATGTACCATGGTTGTCCCAAAACACTAAAAATTGTAGAATTTATATACTGGATTCAATTAAACTAAAACAACCTCCTCAGTCTCCCCTATTCTTATATTGGCTTTCAATTAATAGATTTAATAAATAACATAGGCTACACTGTTTCTGACATTGTCCCAAGGTGAAGGCATTCTGGTATATGATTCAGTAAGGGGTTTTCACCCAATTAGGTGATATGGTACTTGATTCACTGATTATGATATTTACTTAAGCAAAGTATTATATAACAACAATAGATGTTTACACTGCTATGTGCAAATTAATGGAGATTTAACCTTAAAACATTTTGGCTCCCTAAGAAAGCTTTAAACTCAACCAAGATTTATGGTTTCTATTACATACTGGGTCCAATCTTGTGTCTTGTGCATGCAGTCTCATTTCTCGCTCATGTCTAATTTAACATGTCTTATAATGGGATTCACTAATTAGCATGATAACTTATTTTTATTGCTAGTACAAGCTGATTACTCCATGTGTAATGCAAGCAATAATCTACCTTTACACAAACATGATACCCAAATGTTGAAGCAATTGAAAGTGATGCAGAATAGCTGTAAAAAGCTGACTAGAAAATAACACCTTATCATCTCTATGTAAAAAAGAAGATATTTTACCTCAACTTTTCCTCAGTAGCCACATCCCATTGTAAATGGACTTTTGAGCAGCCAATCAGAATGCTAGCCCCAGGACTTGCAAGGGAGAATGCATCTGACAAGTGCAGGTACGGTCATGTTATTTGCCTTCTCAGTTTAAGGATGTTTACGATGAAATATCAAAAGATTTTGGGGAAATCTCATGAAATCACAATAAAGCAAAGTGTGAAACCAGCACTGATGAAGGTAATTGGTTGTTTTTTTTTTTCAACATGCAACTGACAGTAGCTGAAGGATAACTACACACAGAGAACTTACTATTGTGAGATGAAGAAATTTTGAGGTAAATAAAATGTCTTCCTTTTTTACATAGAGATGTTCTTGTGATATTTTCTTGTCTGTTTTTTTTACAGTTATACTGCTTCACTTTCAAGTGGTTTAGCATATTGGTATTGTGTCCCTTTAATAATGAATTTTGAAAGCTGGTGTAAACTGTTACTCTGAGCAGTAACAGTCTCCACCAGCACTGCAAGCCTCCCTATCCCCACTACGATAAACCCCTAAACTGCCATAACCCCTATCTCAATTAACTCTGCATTAATCCTATTGGTTCTTTTGAATTTTTTTAAAATAGAAATAAATAGAATTAGCAGGAACTTCCAAAGAGTGGGAGGTGAGCAATTTTAATTTCCTTATTTGAATGGTCAAATCAACCAACAGGATCAATGAAAATTCCTATTCAATGATTAGAATTACTTCAACCAATGGGAATAAAAAAAAGTCCAGAATGCTTCTAAATTTGCAGGAAACTGCCAGAAAAGAACCAGAAGACACCTAATAAGGACTTTGGATGCTCTGTACATTGGTGTGTTTCTCGGGCAACCTCACTAATCCAGGAACAGCAACACTGTATTTGTCTGAGTGTTGCTGTTCCTGGATATATGTATAGTTTAGCGGAGAGAAGCGAAAGAGGTGACATGATAGAAACTTTAAAAAAAAAGAAGGGATTTAATAAAGGGGAAGCTGAAAGCATTTTCCACAAAAAATAAATAAATGACACAATCTTAAGTTAGAGGGTAGGAGATTCAGGAAAAATGTGAGGATGCATTTTTTTTTACAGAAAGGGTTGTGGATTCATGGAATAAACTTCCAATTGAGGTTATAAACACAAAGGGGGATCTTTATCAAAGTCTCAACTTTGTTGCATTCGCCGGCACCAATGCGCTCGCCTAACTTCGCCTAACATCGCGGCCGCGTATCTCAACACTCTCTCCTTATTTATAAAACAAGCCGGCAAAAAGACGTGCACCAAGTACGGGGCAATGAGCATCAGACTGTTGTTAACTAACAGTCATCAATCTCGCGTCTATTAGGCTTTTTCCCAACTTTATTTATACCCTGTCACTAAATGCCGCCACTATACTAAAATGTTTAACCCCTATCCTGCCGCTCCCCGTCACCGCCGCAACCTAAATAAAGTTATTACCCCATCCCGCCACTCCCCAACACCGCTGCAACCTAAAAAAAGTTATTAACCCCTATCCCACCGCTACCTGACACCGCCGCCACTAAATAAATGTTTTAACCCCTAAACCTCTGGCCTCCCACATCACTGCCACTAACTAAACCTATTGACCCCTAAACTGTCAGCCCCCCACATCGCCATAAACTAAATTAAGCTATTAACCCCTAAACCTAATAATCCACTAACTTTAAATTAAAATTACAACATCCTTATCTTCAAATAAACTTAAACTTACCTGTAGAATTAGAATAAACTAATTTAAACTATTAATTAACCTACCCTAACTATTATCCTACAATTAAATTAAACTACCAATTAAATAAACTAAATTACATATTAAAGAAACCTTACCCTACTCAAATTATTTAAATATACTATTAAACATTATTAAAAGTACTAAATTACAGAAAAAAACAAACACAAAGCTACAAAAAAACCAAACACTAAATAACGAAAAATAAAAAACCAAATGATCAAAAATAAAAAAGAATTACACCAAATCTAATAGCCCAATCAAAATAAAAAAGCCCCCCAAAATAAAAAAAACCCTAGCCTACAATAAACTACAAATAGCCCTTAAAAGGGCCTTCAGTGGGGCATTTAGCTCTTTTACATGCCCAGACCCTAATCTAAAAATAAAACCCACCCAAAAAACCCTTAAAAAAACCTAACACTAACCGCCGACGATCCACTTACAGTTCTTGAAGTCGCGCTTGAAGGATCCATCCGGAGCCAGATAAGTTACCATCCAGACGGCAAGAAGTCTTCATCCGGACAGCCTCTTCCATCTTCATCCAGCTGAAAAAGTCCTCATCCAGTCGGCAAAAAGTCTTCATCCAGGCGGCATCTTCTATCTTCATCCATCTGGTGCGGAGCGGGTCCATCCTGAAGAGCATCCTCTTCATACGGTCGCCGCCATAAACTGGAACTTCAATGCAAGTAACGTCATCCAAGATGGTGTCCCTTGCATTCCTATTGGCTGAAAGATTTCAATCAGCCAATAGGATTAGAGCTGCTAAAATGCTATTGGCTGTTCCAATCAGCCAATAGGATTAGAGCTGCTAACATCCTATTGGCTGTTCCAATCAGCCAATAGGATGAGAGCTCAATAATAGTTAGGGTAGGTTAATTAATAGTTTAAAATAGTTTATTTTAATTCTACAGGTAAGTTTAAATTTATTTTAAGATAGGGATGTTGTAATTTTAATTTAAAGTTAGGGGGTTCTTAGGTTTAGGGGTTAATAGCTTCATTTAGTTTTTTGCAATGTGGTGGGCTGACAGTTTTGGGGTTAATAGGTTTAGTTAGTGGTGGTGATGTGGGAGGCCAGAGGTTTAGGGGTTAATAAGTTTATTTAGTGGCGGCGGTGTCAGGGAGTGGCGGAATAGGTGTTAATACATTTTATTTAGGTGGCGGTGATGTCGGGGGCAGCAGATTAGGGGTGTTTAGACTCGTGGTTTATGTTAGGGTGTTAGGTGTAAACGTAACTTGTTTTCAACCATATAAATCAATATCTGGCAGCATCGAATATAAGCTTTCGCTGCTTTCAGACTCCCATTGCTTTCTATGGCATCCGCGGCACCCCTCCAGGGTGACGGATTGAAAACCAGGTACGCTAGGCCGGGAATAGCTGCGAGCGTACCTGTTAAAAGTTTGATAACAGGGAAAAGGTGTCAAATAGAGCCAAATGTGTATTCAGAACATCTGTAATGACGTAATTATCGATCTGCGTCGGCTTGAGACCCGCAGATCGTATGTTACATCACAAATTTCAACATTTGCCGATCTATAGGCTTTGATAACTAGGTCGGATGGAGTCGCTCCTCGTCGGATGGAAGAAGATAGAAGATGCGCTTGGGTGAAGCCTTCTGCCGGTCCGGATGTCCTCTTCTGTCCGGATCGGATGAAGACTTCTGCCCGGATCGGATGACCACTTGTGCCCGGCTGGGTAAAGATGTCTCAAGGTAGGGAGATCTTCAATGGGGTAGTGTTAGGTTTTTTTAAGGGGGGATTGGGTGGGTTGTGGGTGGTGGGTTTTAATATTGGGGGGGTATTGTATTTTTCTTTTACAGGTAAAAGAGCTGATTACTTTGGGGCAATGCCCCGCAAAAGGCCCTTTTAAGGGCTATTTGTAATTTAGTATAGGGTAGGGAAATTTTATTATTTTGGGGGGCTTTTTTTAATTAGGGGGATTAGATTAGGTGTAATTAGTTTAACATTCTTGTAATTCTTTTTTTATTTTCTGTAATTTAGTGTTTGTTTTTTTTTCGTAATTTAGTTTATTGAATTTAATTGTAATTAATTGTAGGTAGTTTAGGTAATTTATTTAATGATAGTGTAGTGTTAGGTGTAATTGTAACTTAGGTTAGGATTTATTTTACAGGTAATTTTGTACTTATTTTAGCTAGGTAGTTATTAAATAGTTAATAACTATTTAATAACTATTGTACCTAGTTAAAATAAATACAAAGTTGCCTGTAAAATAAATATAAATCCTAAGCTAGCTACAATGTAACTATTAGTTATATTGTAGCTAGCTTAGGGTTTATTTTATAGGTAAGTATTTAGTTTTAAATAGGATTAATTTATTTAATTATGTTAAAATGTATTTAGTTTAATTTAAATTATATTTAAGTTAGGGGGGTTAGGGTTAGGTTTAGACTTAGGTTTAGGGGTTAATAACTTTAATATAGTAGTGGCGACATTGGGGGCTGCAGATTAGGGGTTCATAGGTATAATGTAGGTGGTGGCGATGTCCGGTCGGCAGATTAGGGGTTAAAAAAATGTATTATAGTGTTTGCGATGTGGGGGGGGGGGGGCTCGGTTTAGAGTTAAGAGTTTTATGTTCCGGCGTTAGCCCATGAAACTCTTAACTACTGACTTTTAAATGCGGTCGAAGTCTTGACAGGAGAGGGTCTACCGCTCACTTCTTCCAAGACTCGTAATACCAGCATTAGGCAAATTGTAAGGGGATTTGCGGTAGCCTCGAGTCGCGGAAGAAAAGTGAGTGGTACACCTCTACCTGTCAGACTCGTAATACCAGCGTTAGGTAAAAATCAGAGTTGGGACCTCTCAACGCTGCTTTTTAAGGCTAACGCAAAACTCGTAATCTCGGTGTATGTTTCTATGTATCAAAAGGATCAGGCAAAAGAGAGGTCCAAAAACAGGTAATCAGAATCCAGCAAGCAGTACAAAAGTCACAACACACCCAGACAAAACTATATAATTGGGCAAAGAGAAGCATAAACTGTTGCCTTAGTTTGGTTGGATTGCTAATTACAAACATCTACAGATAGGTGGAGCTAGAGAAGCCAATAAACACAGTCAAAAATAACAAAACACAGATAAAACCACAGGCACAATGCCAAGGCAACTGTCGCACCTCTGCAGCCCTGGTTTGCTTCCGGGCATGACATGGAGACACAGAAGGGACAATTTTTAAGCTCCATGTTTTTTTTGTTGTTGCTTTTTTAATACTCTTTTTATTAGTTTTGTACCTTTAGGTAGAGGAAGTACTTGTGGTGGGGGCTCTTATTGGGGGGCCCTTGTGGTTGGGGGTCTTTGTTATGGAGGACCCTTGTACTGGGTGTGTCTTAGAGGGTAGAGGGGGGTTGTAATGGAGGGTTTTAGCAGCAGGAGAGTAACTTGTGATTTTGGGAATATGGCAGTTAAGGAGTTAATGGATAATCTGGAATTTAAGGGTTAATATCAGCTAAGACATCTTAGTGGTGTAAGGTTATTTGCAATAAGTGTGTCTGGTGATATAGGAGTTAATATAGGTTAAGGGATTTTAGCTTGGGGGTACTTATTTATAATGGGGGTCTGACAGTTTAGCGGTTAATAGTAGTTATGGGGTCTTACTAGAGGTTATTTGCAAAGGGGGGGTCTTAGCAATGGGGTAGTTATTTACAATGAGGATCTGGTGGTTGGAGGGTTAATAGCATTTAGGATCCTAATGGTTATAGGGTTTATCTTTCAGTTTAATTTTTACTTGGACTTAACATGAGTGTGTCTTTAGCTTTTTCTTACAGTACATGGTTATACTGTCTAAACACTTGTTTTATCTATTAATTTAAATGACTTACATATTAGTGACAATGTGTTGTCATTGCTATAGACTTTTCTAGACATCCTTTTTGTTTTATGTTACAAGTGAGGATTTAAAAGGTCAGCAGCCATAATTTGTTTATTGATCAAAGAGTTTCATTACTCATATTCCTTGCCCATTGAGACTTGTGCTTTTATGTTTGATGATACACTAGAATTGTGGCTCAGTTCAAAATATTGATATGGAGAAAGAAAAATAAACTTTCTGGGTTAATAGTTGGATTTATTGTTCAATTTTGTAACTGGTTAACAATTTTTAATGCCTATTAGAAATAAAATATACAAAGTCAGTATTCTCAATTTGACTGTGTTTGGCCTTTTTTTTTTTACCAGTGGTGTTTCAAATTGTTAAAGAACATATGTTAGCCTGTTTGAGTTATGTTAAAAAAAAATAGAATTTTTCTACATTTGAATTGGAAATATGCACACATATGCTACTGGAATTTTTACAAACTTTTCACAAACTTTAATAATACATATGAAGCAGTTAACTAGAAAGGTGAACATAATGTTAGAATAGAGTGCATTGGTTTGAATTTGTTATCTAATAAAGCCAATTAGGGACAGATATGTTACAGGGTTAGCCTTGAGAAGGAAGTTCAAATGTATATATAGCAATAATATGATAACCTGCCTGGCCTCCTTCATAAGAAAAAATAATCAAACCCTTGGCATGGGAAGGTTTAATGTTATACATATAAAAGACTAACCTCTTTACTTCAGAGGGCGATCTTGATATAAAGAATCCAGTTGTATTCTCATGCAGTGATATTCGAGCAGATGGATTTACTAAAATGCTGCAAAATCAGGAGATGCACATTTCACTAAAGAGCATAATATGAGGTGAATGGGTATTATAGATCATACTATAACAACACACAAAAAAATAATATATTATTATAAATTCTAATGTATGAAAGTGAAATATAGAAATGTAATTTATCATACAGCAAGCTATTCTTATTTTTGCTGCTGTTATAGCCATTACATTGAAGATTCGGAGGGGTCATTTAATGTCTATATGGTATTCAAGTAATAGTTTAAGTTTTATTATCAGTTTTATGCAAAATGCATTTGCCATTTACCATAAGAGCTACATAGCTACAGCAAAATCCATGATATTCATTTTCTGCAAATTTGATAGTATTGACTCTAGAGAGGAAAGTTGTTTATATAGTTTTAAAATCATCAAACTCCATTTAGCTGAACTAGAGAAATAAAAATTCAAAATGAGTTATAGAAAAGTTGCTTAAGTAGATGCCTTAGAACAAAGTAATATTGATCTCCCCAGACCCAAACTAATGCGCTGTAAAATTCTGAATTACCTATAAAGCGTTGGTAAACATTGTTCAAGTACTCCTGAAAGTGTATTTTGTGCTTGTTTTAAATTGCCTGTTTAGACTCTGAAAACCATAGACAACCTTTATAGCTTTAATAGCTGTTATTTGAGTAACTTGTATCAACTGTGATGAGCTTCATGTCAGTTTTCTTACAACCTGCTGGTTAACATCTTGTATGATGCTTTGTCTAAAGAAGGATTCATTCTTAGTTATGGCTAGTCCCATATTTGTGTTTAGCAGTCCAAGGATAAAAATTCACCTGGATGCAGCAAAGCTGCATCCAGGTAAATTCCGAAAATGGCAGGGTGGTGAAGAAGGTGGATTCTTTCACCACCCAGCCATTTTCAGAATCCACCGGGATGCAGCACAGGATGTTCCTGGAAGAAAAAGAAGTTGCGCTTGGAAGAAGACTTCACCACCTGGAACAGGACCTTCTCCGCTGGACTTCAGGAATGGTGAGTAGCAACCTGGGGGTTAGACTTAGGGGTTTTTTTTGGGATTAGGTTTAATTTTGTTAAATTTGGTAATTTGATTTTTTATTTTCTGTAATGTTAGCCTTTTTTTTTTTTTTTTTGTAACTTTAGAATGTATTAGTTTAAGTAATTTGGGTTAATTTAAGGGGGTGTTAGTTTACAGAAGAAATGTTGTATTTATTTAGGACAGTAGTTTGTCCAAATAGAGTGTGGCTATATCAGTAGTTTATTATATAGAAAACAAAATTTATGCTTTAACAACAACTAATACGTCTAGTGACACCAGCATCACTAGGGTACTTCTAAGAGGCGCCAAGGGTAGATATGATAAACCAGTTAATGATATGTACTATACAGGGAGTGCAGAATTATTAGGCAAATTAGTATTTTGACCACATCATCCTCTTTATGCATGTTGTCTTACTCCAAGCTGTATAGGCTCAAAAGCCTACTACCAATTAAGCATATTAGGTGATGTGCATCTCTGTAATGAGAAGGGGTGTGGTCTAATGACATCAACACCCTATATCAGGTGTGCATAATTATTAGGCAACTTCCTTTCCTTTGGCAAAATGGGTCAAAAGAAGGACTTGACAGGCTCAGAAAAGTCACAAATAGTGAGATATCTTGCAGAGGGATGCAGCACTCATAAAATTGCAAAGCTTCTGAAGCGTGATCATCGAACAATCAAGCGTTTCATTCAAAATAGTCAACAGGGTCGCAAGAAGCGTGTGGAAAAACCAAGGCGCAAAATAACTGCCCATGAACTGAGAAAAGTCAAGCGTGCAGCTGCCAAGATGCCACTTGCCACCAGTTTGGCCATATTTCAGAGCTGCAACATCACTGGAGTGCCCAAAAGCACAAGGTGTGCAATACTCAGAGACATGGCCAAGGTAAGAAAGGCTGAAAGACGACCACCACTGAACAAGACACACAAGCTGAAACGTCAAGACTGGGCCAAGAAATATCTCAAGACTGATTTTTCTAAGGTTTTATGGACTGATGAAATGAGAGTGAGTCTTGATGGGCCAGATGGATGGGCCCGTGGCTGGATTGGTAAAGGGCAGAGAGCTCCAGTCCGACTCAGACGCCAGAAAGGTGGAGGTGGAGTACTGGTTTGGGCTGGTATCATCAAAGATGAGCTTGTGGGGCCTTTTCGGGTTGAGGATGGAAGACACCTTCTTCAAGCAGTGGTACAGGAAAAAGTCTGCATCCTTCAAGAAAAACATGATTTTCATGCAGGACAATGCTCCATCACATGCGTCCAAGTACTCCACAGCGTGGCTGGCAAGAAAGGGTATAAAAGAAGAAAATCTAATGACATGGCTTCCTTGTTCACCTGATCTGAACCCCATTGAGAACCTGTGGTCCATCATCAAATGTGAGATTTACAAGGAGGGAAAACAGTACACCTCTCTGAACAGTGTCTGGGAGGCTGTGGTTGCCTCTGCACGCAATGTTGATGGTGAACAGATCAAAGCACTGACAGAATCCGTGGATGGCAGGCTTTTGAGTGTCCTTGCAAAGAAAGGTGGCTATATTGGTCACTGATTTGTTTTTGTTTTGTTTTTGAATGTCAGAAATGTATATTTGTGAATGTTGAGATGTTATATTGGTTTCACTGGTAAAAATAAATAATTGAAATGGGTATATATTTGTTTTTTGTTAAGTTGCCTAATAATTATGCTCAGTAATAGTCACCTGCACACACAGATGTCCCCCTAAAATAGCTATAACTAAAAACAAACTAAAAACTACTTCCAAAACTATTCAGCTTTGATATTAATGCGTTTTTTGGGTTCATTGAGAACATGGTTGTTGTTCAATAATAAAATTAATCCTCAAAAATACAACTTGCCTAATAATTCTGCACTCCCTGTAGATGACAAGGAGTAACCCAGTAATAAATCAAGCACCAATAGAACAAAGCAGCAATAGGAACATAAGAATCCTACTCACAGATTATGAAGCACAAAAGTGCAGTATTCGCAGGCCGGAACCATACGTCGTCCGGTAGACTACACTAAGAAGATGTCGCCAACAGGGGTCCTCGTCTCGCCAGGGAGAGTCCAGGGATACCAAAGGTGATATGATGAAAGCAGATCAATGTGCTAAAGATCCAACTGCAGGTCCAGACACACTTTGTAGAGTGCCAAGGATAATGTTTGGATGAAGCCAATAAAAAGATAGTAGGCAGCAAATGGAGAGTTTAAAAAAAAATAAAAATGTATTAACAATAAAAACAGCAACGCGTTTCTCAGTGTATCACACTGTTTCATCAGCCTATACAAACATACTCTCAGATGCCATATTTAAAACAAGTAGAGGCCAATCAATGATCAGAAAAAATTCCCACCATTAATGAGGCATACCAATATGCAAATAGTGAAGTCAGTAATACAGAGGTTTGTTTATACAAAGTAAATATATATTAATATAAATCATGCAAATAATCATATTCATGAACAGCTAATTATTCATATTTAAATAATATAATATAAAGCATTGCTTAATTTAATTTAAATATATGGAAATATACCAATATAGTAACCCCTAAGTCAAACAAAAATGGTATAGGCTTATCTTGCACGAAAATATATTTCTGTTCAGTAATATTGTAATAATATGTACTACTGGTCTATTAGTTAAGAGATATGAAATCATCCTAATACTTTTAAAAATAAAAACGAGCAATTTTAAGCGTATATAAAATCCGTGTTGCTGTTGCAACAGATAAGTACGTGGTGCGAGGGGAGTGGACAAACCCCAGGATTGGTGATGCAAACTCTAATGGTGGTGATTTTTGAATCGATCAAACAGATTCCCTATCCTTATACTCCCCAACTGCGGTACTAGGGAATCTGTTTGATCGATTCACCACCATTAGAGTTTGCATCACCAATCCTGGGGTTTGTCCACTCCCCTCGCACCATGTACTTATCTGTTACAACAGCAACACGGATTTTATATACGTTTAAAATTGCTCATTTTTATTTTTAAAAGTATTAGGATGATTTCATATCTCTTAACTAATAGACCAGTAGTACATATTATTACAATATTACTGAACAGAAATATATTTTCGTGCAAGATAAGCCTATACCATTTTTGTTTGACTTAGGGGTTACTATATTGGTATATTTCCATATATTTAAATTAAATTAAGCAATGCTTTATATTATATTATTTAAATATGAATAATTAGCTGTTCATGAATATGATTATTTGCATGATTTATATTAATATATATTTACTTTGTATAAACAAACCTCTGTATTACTGACTTCACTATTTGCATATTGGTATGCCCCATTAGGGGTGTGAATTTTTTCTGATCATTGATTGGCCTCTACTTGTTTTAAATATGGCAGCTGAGAGTATGTTTGTATAGCCTGATGAAACAGTGTGATACACTGAGAAACGTGTTGCTGTTGTTTTTATTGTTAATAAATTTTTAATTTTTTTTTTTAAACTCTCCATTTGCTGCCTACTATCTTTTTATTGGCTTCATCCAAACATTATCCTTGGCACTCTACAAAGTGTGTCTGGACCTGCAGTTGGATCTTTGGCACATTGATCTGCTTTCATCATATCACCTTTGGTATCCCTGGACTCTCCCTGGCGAGACGAGGACCCCTGTTGGCGACATCTTCTTACTGTAGTCTACCGGACGACGTATGGTTCCGGCCTGCGAATACTGCACTTTTGTGCTTCATAATCTGTGAGTAGGATTCTTATGTTCCTATTGCTGCTTTGTTCTATTGTTATATGACCTGCACCATGTGGCGCCCTCTATCTATTTCTTCTTAAAATTTATGCTTACCTGATAAATTTCTTTCTTTTGCGATGTACCGAGTCCACGGATTCATCCTAACTTGTGGGATATTGTCCTTCCTGACAGGAAGTAGCAAAGAGAGCACCACAGCAGAGCTGTCTATATCGCTCCCCCCTTAACTCCACCCCCCAGTCATTCGATCGAAGACCGAGGAAGAAAAGGAGAAACTATAAGGTGCAGAGGTGACTGAAGTTTACATAAAAAAATACTATCTGTCTTTAATAGACAGGACGGGCCGTGGATTCGGTACATCGCAAAAGAAAGAAATTTATCAGGTAAGGATAAGTTTTGTTTTCTTTTGCAAGATGTAGCGAGTCCACAAATTCATCCTAACTTTTTGGATACCAATACCAAAGCTTTAGGACACGGATGAAGGGAGGGACAAGACAGGAACCTAAATGGAAGGCACCACTGCTTGCAAAACCTTTCTCCCAAAAATAGCCTCCGAAGAAGAAAAAGTATCAAATTTGGAAAATTTGGAAAAGGTATGAAGCGAAGACCAAGTCGCAGCCTTACAAATCTGTTCAACAGAAGCATCATTTTTAAAAGCCCATGTGGAAGCCACCGCTCTAGTAGAGTGAGCTGTAATTCTTTCAGGAGGCTGCTGTCCAGCAGTCTCATAAGCCAAACGGATGATGCTTTTAAGCCAAAAGGAAAGAGAGGTAGCCGTAGCCTTTTGACCTCTACGCTTTCCAGCATAGACAACAAACAAAGAAGATGATTGGCAAAAATCTTTGTCTGCAAATAAAACTTCAAGGCACAAACTACGTCCAAGTTGTGCAACAGACGTTCCTTCTTAGAAGAAGGATTAGGACACAGAGAAGGAACAACAATTTCCTGATTGATATTCCTATTAGAAACAACCTTAGGGAGGAACCCAGGCTTGGTACGCAAAACCACCTTATCATCATGGAAAACAAGATAAGGCGAGTCGCATTGTAGTGCAGATAGTTCAGAAACTCTTCAAGCTGAAGAGATAGCAACTAGAAACAGAACTTTCCACGATAGAAACTTAATATCTATGGAATGCATGGGTTAAAACGGAACCCCCTGAAGAACATTAAGAACTAAATTTAGACTCCATGGTGGAGCAACAGGTTTAAACACAGGCTTGATTCTAACTAAAGCCTGACAAAAAGCCCAAACGTCTGGGACATCAGCCAGACACTTGTGCAATAGGATAGACAAAGCAGATATCTGTCCCTTTAGGGAAATAGCTGACAATCCTTTTTCCAATCCTTCTTGAAGAAAGGACAAAATCCTGGGAATCCTGATCTTACCCCATGAGTAGCCTTGGATTCGCACCAAAAAATATATTTACGCCATATCTTATGATAGATTTTCCTGGTGACAGGCTTTCGAGCCTGAATCAAGGTATCTATGACCGATTCAGAGAAACCCCGCTTTGATAAAATCAAGCGTTCAATCTCCAAGCAGTCAGTTGCAGAGAAAGTAGATTTGGATGCTTGAACAGACCTTGAATTAGAAGGTCCCATTGCAGTGGCAGAGTCCATGGTGGTAGAGATGACATGTCCACCAGGTCTGCATACCAAGTCATGCGTGGCCACCCAGGTGCTATCAAAATCACAGAAGCTCTCTCCTGTTTGATTCTGGCAATCAAACGGGGAAGGAGAGGAAATGGTGGAAACACATAAGCCAGGTTGAACGGCCAGGGTACTGCTAGAGCATCTATCAGTACTTCCTGAGGATCCATGGACCTGGATCCGTAACAAGAAAGTTTGGCGTTCTGACGAGACGCCATCAAATCCAATTCTGGTGTGCCCCATAGCTGAACCAGTTTAGCAAACACCTCCAGATGGAGCGCCCACTCCCCCGGATGAAAAATCTGCCTCCCAGTTCTCTACCTCTGGGATATAGATCGCTGATAGATGGCAAGAGTGAGTCTCTGCCCATCGGATTATCCTGGAAACTTCTATCATCGCCAAGGAACTCCTTGTTCCCCCCTGATGATTGATATAAGCTACAGTCATGATGTTGTCCGACAGAAACCTGATGAATCCGACCGAAGCCAGCTGAGTCCACGCCTGAAGAGCATTGAATATCGCTCTTAATTCCAGAATATTTATCGGTAGGAGGGCCTCCTCCTGAGTCCACAAACCCTGTGCTTTCAGGGAATTTCAGACTGCACCCCAGCCCAGTAGGCTGGCGTCCGTCATCACAATAACCCACGCTGGCCTGCGGAAACACATTCCCCTGGACAGGTGATCCTGTGACAACCACCAAAGAAGAGAGTCTCTGGTCTCTTGATCCAGATTTATCTGAGGAGATAAATCTGCATAATCCCCATTCCACTGTTTGAGCATGCATAGTTGCAGTGGTCTGAGATGCAAGCGAGCAAACGGAACTATGTCCATTGCCGCTACCATAAGTCCGATTACCTCCATACACTGAGCCACTGACGGCCGAGGAATGGAATGAAGAGCTCGGCAGGTGGTTAAAATCTTTGATTTCCTGACCTCCGTCAGAAATATTTTCATGTCCACTGAATCTATCAGAGTTCCCAGGAATGGAACTCTTGTGAGAGGAATAAGAGAACTCTTTTTCACGTTCACCTTCCACCCATGAGATCTTAGAAAGGCCAACAGTAAGTCCGTGTGAGACTTGGCTAGTTGGAAAGTCAACGCTTGAATTAGGTTGTCGTCTAGATAAGGCACCACTGCAATGCCCCGCGGCCTTAGGACCGCCAGCAGGGAACCTAGCACTTTTGTGAAGATTCCCAACCCGAATGGAAGAGCCACAAACTGGTAATGCCTGTCCAGAAAGGCAAACCTGAGGAACTGGTGATGATCTTTGTGGATAGGAATGTGTAGATATGCATCCTTTAAATCCACGGTGGTCATATATTGACCCTCCTGGATCATTGGTAAAATAGTCAGAATGGTCTCCATCTTGAAGGATGGAACTCATAGGAATTGGTTTAGGATCTTGAGATCTAGAATTGGTCTGAAGGTTCCCTCTTTTTTGGGGACCACAAACAGATTGGAGTAGAAACCTTGCCCCTGTTCTGCTTTCGGAACTGGGCAGATCACTCCCATGGTAAAAAGGTCTTCTACACCGCGTAAGAACGCCTCTCTTTTTGTCTGGTTTACAGACAATTGAGAAAGATGGAATCTCCCCCTTGGAGGAGAATCTTTGAAATCTAGAAGATACCCCTGGGTTACAATTTCCATGGCCCAGGAGTCCTGAACGTCTCTTGCCCAGGCCTGAGCAAAGAGAGAGAGTCTGCCCCCTACTAGATCCGGTCCCGGATCGGGGGCTACCCCTTCATGCTGTCTTAGTGGCAGCAGCAGGCTTTTTGGCCTGTTTACCCTTGTTCCAAGCCTGGTTAGGTCTCCAGGTTGGCTTGGATTGAGCAAAGTTCCCCTCTTGCTTTGCAGCAGGGGAAGCGGAAGCGGGACCACTCTTGAAGTTTGAAAGGAACGAAAATTATGTTGTTTGGTCCTTGTCTTATTCGACTTATCTTGAGGGAGGGAATAACTCTTCCCCCCAGTGATGTCCGAAATGATCTCTTTCAGTGCAGGACCGAATAGGGTCTTACCTTTGGAAGGGATGGTCAAAAGCTTAGATTTAGATGACACATCAGCCGACCAGGACTTAAGCCATAACGCTCTACGCGCTAAAATGGCAAAACCTGAATTCGTTGCCGCTAACTTAGCGAGATGAAAAGCGGCGTCTGTAATAAAAGAATTAGCTAGCTTAAGAGCCTTAATTTTGTCCAGAATATCATCTAGTGGGGTCTCCACCTGAAGAGCCTCTTCTAGAGCCTCAAACCAGAAGGCAGCTGCAGTGGTTACAGGAACAATGCACGCTATAGGTTGAAGAAGAAAACCTTGATGAACAAAAATTTTCTTTAGGAGACCCTCTAATTTTTTATCCATAGGATCAATGAAAGCACAACTGTCTTCAATAGGTATAGTTGTGCGCTTAGCCAGAGTAGAAATAGCTCCCTCCACCTTAGGGACCGTCTGCCATGAGTCCCTCATGGTGTCAGATATGGGAAACATTTTCTTAAAAACAGGAGGGGGAGCGAACAGAATACCTGGTCTATCCCACTCCCTAGTAACAATGTCCAAAATCCTCTTAGGGACTGGAAAAACATCAGTGTAAACAATATTTGTCCATTTTACACAATTTCTCTGGAACTACAATAGGGTCACAATCATCCAGGGTCGCTAAAACCTCCATGAGCAATAAACAGAGGTGTTCTAGCTTAAATTTAAATGCAGTCATATTTGAATCTGTCTGAGGGAATATCAACTCCCTCATCCCTACCTCAGAACATTGTGAGGGAATATCGGATACGGCTACTAAAGCGTCAGAAGACTCAGCATGTGTTTTTAACCCAGAGCTACTGCGCTTCCCTCGCAACCCTGGCAGTTTAGATAAAACCTCTGTGAGGGTAGTATTCATAACTGAGGCCATATCCTGCAAGGTGAAAGAATTAGACGCACTAGAAGTACTTGGCATCGCTTGTGTGGGCGTTACTGGTTGAGACACTTGGGGAGAACTAGATGGCAAAACCTGATTTCCTTCTGTCTGAGAATCATCCAGTGCCAAAGTCAAAATATGCTGTTTTCAATTTATAGACATATCAGTACAAGTGGGACACATTCTAAGAGGGGGTTCCACAATGGCTTCTAAACAAATTGAGCAATGAGTTTCCTCAATGTCAGACATGTTTAACAGGCTAGTAATGAGACAAGCAAGCTTGGAAAACACTTTATTTAATGAAAAAAACACAATTTGCAAAAACCGTACTGTGCCTTTAAAAAAAGGCATACACAAACTGCAAAACAGGTTAAAATAGCTTCAAATTTAACACCTCTTCTCTTTACCCTTCCTGCTTAGAGCCAGCAAAGAGAATGACTGGGGGGTGGAGTTAAGAGGGGAACTATATAAACAGCTCTGCTGTGGTGCTCTCTTTGCTACTTCCTGTCAGGAAGGACAATATCCCACAAGTTAGGATGAATCCGTGGACTTGGTACATCTTGCAAAAGAAAATAGTTTTGATATATTTAAGACAGTAGTCCATTATAATTATAGTATTGCTACACCTGTAGCTTAAATATTTATATAAAAGAAGAGTTACAAAATACTTTCACCTAGATTTAGAGTTTTGTCGGTAAAGACCTGCATAGCTAACGCTGCTTTTTTCCCAACGCACCCTTAAGACAACGCTGGTATTTAGAGTCGTCTGAGGGGCTGCGTTAGGCTCAAAAAAGGGTGCGTTGAGCCTAATGCACCGCCACTTCAACCCTCAATACCAGCGCTGCTTACGGTAGCGGTAAGCAGCTAAAATGGGGCAATTTGGGATGATAAAAATCCTAACACCTGCAAAAAAGCAGCGTTCAGCTCCTAACGCAGCCCCATTGTTTCCTCTGGGGAAACACTTTCTAAGTTTGCACCTAACACCCTAACATGAACCCCGAGTCTAAACACCCCTAACCTTACACTTATTAACCCCTAATCTGCTGTCTCCGCTATCGCGGACACCTGCATTATACTATTAACCCCTAATCTGCTGTCCCTAACATCGCCGACCCCTATATTATATTTATTAACCCCTAATCTGCCCCCCCCCAACATCCCCGCTACCTTACCTACACTTATTAACCCCTAATCTGCCGACCGGACCTCGCCGCTACGCTAATAAATGTATTAACCCCTAAAGCTAAGTCTAACCCTAACCCTAACACCCCCCTAAGTTAAATATAATTTTAATCTTACGAAATAAATTAAATATTATTAACTAAAGTCTTCCTATTTAAAGCTAAATACTTACCTGTAAAATAAACCCTAATATAGCTACAATATAACGAATAATTAAATTGTTGCTATTTTAGGATTTATATTTATTTTACAGGCAACTTTGTATTTATTTTAACTAGGTACAATAGCTATTAAATAGTTATTAACTGTTTAATAGCTACCTAGCTAAATAATTACAAAATTACAAAACACTACACTATCAATAAATAAATTAAATCAATTAACTACAAGTACCTACAATTACCTACAATTAAATAAACTAAACTAAATTACAAAAAAATAAAAGAAGATTACAAGAATTTTAAGCTAATTAAACCTACTCTAAGCCCCCTAATAAAATAACAAAGCCCCCCAAAATAAAAAAAATTCCCTATCCTAATCTAAATTACAAAAGTTAACAGCTCTATTACCTTACCAGCCATTAAAAGGGCTTTTTGCAGGGCATGACCCAAATAAATCAGCTCTTTTGCCTGTAAAAAAAAACACAATACCACCCCCCAACATTACAACCCACCACCCACATACCCCTACTCTAACCCAAAACCCCCTTAAATAAACCTAACACTACCCCCTGAAGATCTCCCTACCTTGAGCCGTGTTCACCCAGCCGGGCACCGATGGACCAAAAGAAGACATCCGGAGTGGCAGAAGTCTTCATCCTATCCAGGCAGAAGAGGACATCCGGACCGGCAGATATCTTCATCCAAGCGGCATCTTCTATCTTCATCCATCCGAAGTGGAGCGGCTCCATCTTCAAGACCTCCGGCACGGAGCATCCTTCTTCAACGACGACTAGACGACTAATGAAGGTTCCTTTAAGTGACGTCATCCAAGATGGCGTCCCTCAAATTCCGATTGGCTGATAGGATTCTATCAGCCAATCGGAATTAAGGTAGGAAAAATCTGATTGGCTGATTGAATCAGCCAATCAGATTCAAGTTCAATCGGATTGGCTGATCCAATCAGCCAATCAGATTGAACTTGCATTCTATTGAGCTTGCATTTATTTCGTTAGATTATTTTGTTAGATTAAAATTATATTTAACTTAGGGGGTGTTAGGGTTAGGGTTAGATTTAGCTTTAGGGGTTAATCCATTTATTAGAGTAGCAGTGAGGTCCGGTCGGCAGATTAGGGGTTAATAAGTGTAGTTAGGTAGCGGCGATGTTGGGGTGGGGCAGATTAGGGGTTAATAAATATTATGTAGGTGTCGGCGATGTTAGGGGCAGCAGATTAAGGGTTCATAGGGATAATGTAGGTGGCGGCGGTGTGCGGTCAGCAGATTAGGGGTTAAAAATATTTATTATAGTGTTTGTGATGTGGGGGGGCTCGGTTTAGGGGTACATAGGTAGTTTATGGGTGTTAGTGTACTTTATAGCACAGTATTTAAGAGCTTTATAAACCGGCGTTAGCCCATAAAGCTCTTAACTACTGACTTTTTTCTGCGGCTGGAGTCTTGTCGGTAGAGGCTCTACCGCTCACTTCAGCCAAGACTCTAAATACCAGCGTTAGGCAGATCCCATTGAAAAGATAGGATACGCAATTGGCGCAAGGGGATCTGCGGTATGGAAAAGTCGCGGCTTGAAAGTGAGCATTAGACCCTTTCCTGCCTGAATACTAGCGGCAGGCCAAAAGCAGCGTTAGGACCCCTTAATGCTGCTTTTGACGGCTAACGCAGAACTCTAAATCTAGGCCTTTGTTTCTACATCTGTAGATTAAAAAAATAATTAGACTGCCCTCTGGGCAAGTTTATCAACTAGTATATATATATATATATATATATATATATATATATATATATATATATATATATATATATATATATATATATATATATATATAATATATATATATATATATATATTATATATCTACATCTATCTGAAACAAACTCTTATTTGTATGCTTTCAGCCTAGCCTGTGTACATCCAAGTTAGTGTTGACTATTCTGTGTGTATCTACATATCTCTATCTATCTATCTATCTATCTATCTATCTATCTATTGGTCTGTCTGTCTATCTATCATCTATCTATCTATCTATCTATCTATCTATATATCTGTGAAGAAAATACCAAAGAATGGTAATAGAGTGCGCCAAATATATCTACAAGAAAAAATAAAATAAACACTTGATAAAAAGACTGTGTCTAAGATGAGGGTTAGAGGAATGTGCTCATAGGTGGGCAAACGAATCAGTGGAAGTGAGGTGTAACCAGGTGTGAAGCAAATACCTTAAAATTGGCGATTGTAAGCTACTAGTGTATAGTGTACTATCATATATATAAAAAATAATCAATAATAATAAATAAATCTGTGAAATACCAATTTTTGGTATAACAGTGAAAGTATCACATAAATGTCGTTAACAATAGATATCATTAACAATAGATACGTATGATAAAGCGATATAACAGTATAGCTGCAAATAATAAAGCAATATATCTGCAAATGATAAAGCAATATATCAACAAATTGGTGAAAAAATATATCGACAAATTAGTGAAAAAAGTATAAAAGCAACAATGATAATGAAAAATAAAAGAAAAAAGTGCTTATCATTTAATTGAGTCCCAATTCGGTAATGCAGAAGAAAATGACTTAAACCGTCAAAGTCTCTGTAAATGGAGTAGAGAGTTCTTATCACAATGTAGGTGTTCAATGTGCAGCAGGCAGCTGGTCTTGAGTGGTGTCTGATCAGAACAAATCTAAAGATGGGACAAGAGAAGACAGCGCCTCATAGTGCAAATAAATTTCAAAAGAAAAAGGGGGTGTGCAATCACATCAGAGGACGTCAAATGTAGATATACTCACAAGAGCATTGGCACCCTTAAAGAAGAAGGTGCAAATGTGCAGGCTGACGTTTATTCAGCAGTCAGTACGCTGTATAATGGACAAACAGGTCACCGCTGATGCAGCCGTGGACTCTCCCCCACAATCTGAGGCAGAATTCTATGGAGCCGTGCTGTGTGGGAGAAGACAAGCAACTCTCCCCTGCGTGTGGAACACTCGGCACCCGGGTCGGTGTTTAAAATAAACAATTTACAATAAAAATAATCTGTCCGTGACAGAATGGCTTGGCATGTGAATGAAAACGCCACAACAAGTCAGGCTGTGGTATAAAAATATTTGTAAAAATATTTATTGTTTGAGCTTTAGACGCGTTTCTCGGCCACAAGCTCCTGGCCGTTTCATCAAGTACAAAGTATTTACACATGTAGTAGTAAAACAAGTTTAAAAGACATGCCAAGAGATTTCATTGGTCAAAAACAGACCAATTAAAATGTAGGATACATTGTGAATGAATAGAAAATGTAACAGTGTTTAAGACAGTTTGTTTCAAATAGATAATAAAAATATCATATTATTCAATTTAAAAAACAAACAATAGATCTTCATAGACGCAACAATTTTGCGTATATGCCAGATCCAAATTGCGTTCGATCTGAGAAATGACATAAAATAAAATAAAATGAAACATCGCCTATGTGTGTGACTACTTTACAAGGTGAGTAATAAATCAGATGCTGGTGTTATTAATACATATTTGTAGGCGATATATATGTGGACGTAAAATATTATTGAAATTAGGTATAAAGTGTCAGAGGGATTTTTTGTTATTACAATTGGAAATCCCTAAATGACACATGATGTACGTAGGTGATTGTCACATACAAAAAGATAAAGTGTAAAAAACTGTAAAAAAGAAATAAATATATTAGTTATACTAAATATGGAGATATTGGTCTAATATGGTCCTGACAGTTGGAAGTTGTCTCCTTTGGGGATCTGTAATGATAAGACATAAAGAAAATAACATCTTTATCAAGGTTCGAACTCCCAAACATATGGGTTGGAAGTCAGTTTGCCTGACCACTAAGCCACCACGCGGCCTCTCTGCAACCAAGCAGCATATTGTTGTTAAGTCGCCCAAGTCTGTGGGTATGTGTGGAAAACAAAATAAGAAGAATAAACAAATGTGTGTCTATATATCTTTAATGGGTCTGAAAAGAAGTGTTGGTGTGTAGGTCTAAGTATTTACAATTTTTGATGTCAATATGATAAATGGAAAACCCAAAAAAATTGGATAACAGAATCCAAAGATTTGGTCTGATAAGGGACAGGATAATATGATACAGCGGGGGACAGGATGCATAGAGAGGATGTTTCAATATATGTATATTGTGTATGTTATTAATGAACATAAAGAAGAGACATATATAATCTAAGGGAAGAAAAACACCTCTTAGTGAGGATGTTCAGTCAAAAGCTGCTAGGTCTAAGTTGGAATTGAGACCAAAAGGGTGTAATGTTTTCAGTTTGTGGATCCAAAAAGTTTCTCGGATCTTTAACTGGATAATTCTGTTGTAATCGGTGGAGGGAGGAATATAATCGATTGGATAAAATTTGAAAATATCAGGATTCCCCCTGTGTTTGTTGAGACAATGTTCTGGAATGCTGTGCTTTATCTTTCTTTTTATACAGTTTTTGCAGTTCCGCCAGTGTTCGCCCCAGCGTACCTTTGCCTTTCTGGAGGTGCGACCCACGTATTGGATCCCACAACAGCATTCCAGGACATATACAACAAAGACAGAGTTGCAATTCATGAACCTAGTAATATTGAAAACTTCTCCACTAACAAATGATCGAAAGGACTTTTTTCCTGAAGTAATAAATTTGCAAGTATTGCACTTTTTTTGTCCACATTTGTATATCCCTATTCTATCTAGGAAGGAGGTGGTCTTCTTTTTTGTCATGGATTGTGATTTGGATGAAATATGTTTAACTTTCTTACTCGGTGCCAGTTTGCTTCTGAGTGTTGGTGCTCTAGTGTATATGATCTTTGGATAATCTCCCAAAAGGGTCTTTAAAACATGATCTCTCCTAATGATGTGCCAGTGTTTATTGATAGCTCCCTGTATTTGTTTAAAATTTGAATTATATTGTGTTATAAACAATGGTTCCAAGCAGTGGCGTCACTAGGGGGGGGGCGGGGGGGGGGGGGGGGCGGGCCGCACCCGGGTGTTGAGATGCATAGATTATTTTATTAGAGGCTGGCATTTGTGAGATGCATAGATTATTTTATTAGAGGCTGGCATTTGTGAGATGCATAGATTATTTTATTAGAGGCTGGCATTTGTGAACATTAGTGGGACTGGGGAAGTTGTAGACACACAATTTTTTTGCCCCTTGAGCAAGTGCTGCAATTTCAACAAATAGTTTTCCTGGCTGCTTTTGCTTGTTTGTACTTTGCTCCTCCCCTGCCCAATTTCACTATGAATGTTGTGGGTGTGCCGTGGGGCTTGCAAAGTTGCGCTGCTAGCCTAAACCTGCCTGCCTATCTGTGCTCACTGCTCAGTGACATGCGGCCCAGGGCTGTGCACTGACAGACTTGGAACAGAGTCAGAGAGCATAATTTTCATAGTTTGCGTGCCTAAACCTTTTCTTCAGTGATTTATTTTAGAGTGCTCTGTTTATCTTTCATTTGATGTTCTGCTGAGCCAGGGAGCAGCTCTAGGCATGAGCTTCCTAATTAATGCAGTGCAGTTTACATATTTTGTATGTGTGTCTGAGTTTTTGTGTGTCTCAGTGTTTTTGTGTGTGTGTCTGAGTGTGTTTCCGAGTGTTTGTGTGTGCATCTGAGTATGTGTTTAAGTGTGTCTGAGTGTTTGTATGTGTGTTTGCCTGTGTTTTTGTGTGTGTCTGCTTTCTGGGGGGGGGGGGGTGACACCATGACTTACCGCACCGGGTGACACCAACCCTAGTGACGCCACTGGTTCCAAGAAATCTTTTCTATCTTTATTTATAGTCTGTTTATTTCTATCCAATAGTTCATCTCTGTCTAACAATCTGACTTTCTTAAGACACTGGTCCAAAAGATCTATAGGATAGCCCTTCTCAATGAATCTGTCATTTATTAAATGGCTTTGCTCTTCAAACAAAATTGGATCTGAGCAGTTGCGCTTGATCCTTTCAAATTGGCTATAGGGGATGTTGGATAGCCATTTCTTATTATGGTTACTTTTGTAGTCTAAATAACTGTTACTGTCTACTTTTTTGAAAAAAGTTTTTGAGCTGAGATTGCCATCTTTGTCCCAACTTAATGTTAGGTCCAAAAAATTAATAGTTTCTGCATTTATGTCTGCTGTAAAGGAAAGGCCCATATTGTTATTGTTCATGGATTCTGCAAAAATATTCGCTGATGCCAGGTCACCCCTCCAAATGAATATCAAATCATCAATGTAGCGGCCATAGTGCACCAGATTCGCCCCTGCTGAGGAGTTGTATATGTAGATTTCCTCAAAAACGCCCATGAAAAGGTTGGCGAAGCTAGGGGCGAATCTGGTGCCCATGGCCGTACCCTTGATCTGTAAATAATACGTATCTTGATAAATAAAATAATTATGTTGCAAGATAAACTCAATGCACTCTAAAATAAATTCCCTTTGAATCTTTGGCATATAGGGATATCGGTTCAAAAAAACAGAAGTTGTTTGTAAACCCAAATGGTGAGCTATGTTGGAGTATAGAGAACTCACGTCACAAGTGATCCATATCAGATCACCTGTGTTTTTTATGCTCCCAATCTTATTTAATAAATCTGTACTATCTTTGGTGTGTGATGGCAAACCTAAAACATATTTCTGTAAAATAATATCAACATAGTATGATAAATTATAAGTAAGATTATCAATACCAGCAATAATAGGGCGACCTGGAGGATTAGTCGTGCTCTTATGTATTTTCGGTAAATGGTAGTAATGGGCCACGCTCGGATTACTGACTTTAAGAAAATTTTGTTCATTCTTATTGAGGATATTATTGGCAACTCCTTTGTCAATTAAAGACTGGTATAAAGTTAGAAATTGTGTGGTGGGATTGTGAGAAAGGGCTTTATAATATTCTGTATCTTTGAGGATCCTATCTGCCTCTTTTAGATATGCTGTTAGATCTTGGAATACAATGCCTCCCCCCTTATTGGCATCACGTATGATTATATTGGGGTTATTTGCAAGTGACTGAATCGCTAATTTTTCACTATGTTTCTTGAAGAAGCTTTTTTTTAGATTTCTTTCTTTTTATTTTTTCAAAATCCTCCAGTACTAAATTCTGAAAAACCTCAATATAGTGATTGTGTCCTTGGGGGGGAGAAAGAAGATTTGGTCTTCACCTTAGTGTGTATTACACCTTCATATAAATGTGTTGTCAGATTGTCAACAGTGCTATATATAGTAGGTACATCATTTCCATATTCCATGGTATTAGTGAGAATACATACTGTGTTTTCTCCTTCCAAGTTTTGTTTTCTTATATTTTTTTGGGCAAAATATTTCTGTAGAGCTAATTTTCTCGTGTAGCGGTTCAGGTCAACGAAAAGATTAAAGTTGTTATGGGGATTGGGTGGACAAAAAGAGAGCCCCTGTTTCAAGATCCTTTTTTCGTTAATAGTTAGGCTATGAGAGGATAGATTGAAAATTCCCTTCTCTAATTCCTGTGATTCTTTTTCTTTGGCGGTAAGGCCTCTACCTCTTGACCCTCTTGGTCTGTGTAAAATGGTCTTTTTTGGGGTTTTGTTCTTCTGGGGGATTTCTGCTTGGTGTTGGAGCATTCCCTAAAAAAGGAGAGGTGATCATGGAATTGGAATTGTTTCTAAAATGTCTTTCAGGGAAGACATTTTCGTCTGATGGGGAAGCTAGTGGAAAAAAATCTGTTGTTATGATTGAAATTGTTATATGGAGTCTTTTTGTGATCCCTGTCTCCTATTCTATTTCTAGGTGGGCTATGTGTATTTCGGTCAGGGTAATATGATCTCTGTTCTTGGGGTCTATAATTGTTCATTTCTGGTTCTCTCTGATTATATCTGTGGAATCCAGATGTATCGTGGTTCCTATTGTGGCTGTCATGTCTTGGATACTGGTTGTATTGGTAATGATTGTTTGGACGCTGTGATCTGTTTCCAAATTCCTGTCTCTTATATTCTTGCCTGTCATAATAAGGCTGTTTGTTCCATGATTCCTGTCTAGTTGGTAAGTGTTGTCGATAATGATAAGACCGTTCTTGTCTTTCTGATCTCATTTTTTGTTGTCTATTATGAGAGTAGTCATAATTGGTGTGTGAGTGAGTATAATCTCGTCTTCTAGGTTGTCTATGGTTAGGACGGTACATCGGCCTATGGTGGTTATGTGATGTATTGTTCCCTTGGTCAGAATGATTCTGATGTTGAGATTGTATGTCCCTGTCTCCCAATGTATTTTCTGAATTTTCTACATTACTTTCTGTGGTTGTTTGTGTTGGCCTATTGTAGGTGTAAACTTGGTTTTTTATATAATCATTATTGTCTCTCTCTAACTTTTTGTTTTTGGACATAACTAGATCTTCCTGAAATTTGTCTGTGTGTTCATACATTTATTTCAGAAGTCGCTCATAATCTGGATTATCCAAATGTTTTGTTAGATCTGCTTGAATTTTCTCAATATTTTCACTACATTTATCCGATAGAAGGCGTCTGTGTTCAATTAAAATTTTCATCAGATCGAAGGCGCAATCATTTAAAATCTTATACCATTTTTCAAGGAGTTCGTTGTCCTCCTTAAAAGAACAGTGTTTCAGAACCCGTAAGCCTCTGGGTATCTGTTTTAAATCTAGGTATTTTTCTAGAGTGGTAAGGTCCCACCAGTGGCGGTGTTCTTTAAGTATTTCATCCTCCAATAAATGGAAAAGATCCTTCATGGATTTGGTTGCACTAGGGTCTGTTTTCATAGTATTGGAGCATGATTGGCCCAGTAAATTATAAATAGATCTCTTTTTATTTCTTTCCTCTCTAGATTGCATATCGCAATCTGTGTCCTGTGTTATTAGATGTGAAAGAATTAGCGAATTATCCTGTCCCTTATCAGACCAAATCTTTGGATTCTGTTATCCAATTTTTTTGGGTTTTCCATTTATCATATTGACATCAAAAATTGTAAATACTTAGACCTACACACCAACACTTCTTTTCAGACCCATTAAAGATATATAGACACACATTTGTTTATTCTTCTTATTTTGTTTTCCACACATACCCACAGACTTGGGCGACTTAACAACAATATGCTGCTTGATTGCAGAGAGGCCGCGTGGTGGCTTAGTGGTCAGGCAAACTGACTTCCAACCCATATGCTTGGGAGTTCGAACCCGGATAAAGACGTTATTTTCTTTATGTCTTATCATTACAGATCCCCAAAGGAGACAACTTCCAACTGTCAGGACCATATTAGACCAATATCTCCATATTTAGTATAACTAATATATTTATTTCTTTTTTACAGTTTTTTACACTTTATCTTTTTGTATGTGACAATCACCTACGTACATCATGTGTCATTTAGGGATTTCCAATTGTAATAACAAAAAATCCCTCTGACACTTTATACCTAATTTCAATAATATTTTACGTCCACATATATATCGCCTACAAATATGTATTAATAACACCAGCATCTGATTTATCACTCACCTTGTAAAGTAGTCACACACATAGGCGATGTTTCATTTTATTTTATTTTATGTCATTTCTCAGATCGAACGCAATTTGGATCTGGATCCAGAAAGGCAAAGGTACGCTGGGGCGAACACTGGCGGAACTGCAAAAACTGTATAAAAAGAAAGATAAAACACAGCATTCCAGAACATTGTCTCAACAAACACAGGGGGAATCCTGATATTTTCAAATTGTATCCAATCGATTATATTCCTCCCTCCACCGATTACAACAGAATTATCCAGTTAAGGATCCGAGAAACTTTTTGGATCCACAAACTGAAAACATTACACCCTTTTGGTCTCAATTCCAACTTAGACCTAGCAGCTTTTGACTGAACATCCTCACTAAGAGGTGTTTTTCTTCCCTTAGATTATATATGTCTCTTCTTTATGTTCATTAATAACATACACAATATACATATATTGAAACATCCTCTCTATGCATCCTGTCCCCCGCTGTATCATATTATCCTGTCCCTTATCAGACCAAATCTTTGGATTCTGTTATCCAATTTTTTTGGGTTTTCCATTTATCATATTGACATTAAAAATTGTAAATACTTAGACCTACACACCAACACTTCTTTTCAGACCCATTAAAGATATATAGACACACATTTGTTTATTCTTCTTATTTTGTTTTCCACACATACCCACAGACTTGGGCGACTTAACAACAATATGCTGCTTGATTGCAGAGAGGCCGTGTGGTGGCTTAGTGGTCAGGCAAACTGACTTCCAACCCATATGTTTGGGAGTTCGAACCCGGATAAAGACGTTATTTTCTTTATGTCTTATCATTACAGATCCCCAAAGGAGACAACTTCCAACTGTCAGGACCATATTAGACCAATATCTCCATATTTAGTATAACTAATATATTTATTTCTTTTTTACAGTTTTTTACACTTTATCTTTTTGTATGTGACAATCACCTACGTACATCATGTGTCATTTAGGGATTTCCAATTGTAATAACAAAAAATCCCTCTGACACTTTATACCTAATTTCAATAATATTTTACGTCCACATATATATCGCCTACAAATATGTATTAATAACACCAGCATCTGATTTATCACTCACCTTGTAAAGTAGTCACACACATAGGCGATGTTTCATTTTATTTTATTTTATTTTATGTCATTTCTCAGATCGAACGCAATTTGGATCTGGCATATACGCAAAATTGTTGCGTCTATGAAGATCTATTGTTTGTTTTTTAAATTGAATAATATGATATTTTTATTATCTATTTGAAACAAACTGTCTTAAACACTGTTACATTTTCTATTCATTCACAATGTATCCTACATTTTAATTGGTCTGTTTTTGACCAATAAAATCTCTTGGCATGTCTTTTAAACTTGTTTTACTACTACATGTGTAAATACTTTGTACTTGATGAAACGGCCAGGAGCTTGTGGCCGAGAAACGCGTCTAAAGCTCAAACAATAAATATTTTTACAAATATTTTTATACCACAGCCTGACTTGTTGTGGCGTTTTCATTCACATGCCAAGCCATTCTGTCACGGACAGATTATTTTTATTGTAAATTGTTTATTTTAAACACCGACCCGGGTGCCGAGTGTTCCACACGCAGGGGAGAGTTGCTTGTCTTCTCCCACACAGCACGGCTCCATAGAATTCTGCCTCAGATTGTGGGGGAGAGTCCACGGCTGCATGACCTGTATGTCCATTATACAGCGTACTGACTGCTGAATAAACGTCAGCCTGCACATTTGCACCTTCTTCTTTAAGGGTGCCAATGCTCTTGTGAGTATATCTACATTTGACGTCCTCTGATGTGATTGCACACCCCCTTTTTCTTTTGAAATTTATTTGCACTATGAGGCGCTGTCTTCTCTTGTCCTATCTATCTATCTATCTATCTATCTATCTATCTATTTTTCATCTATCTATCTATCATCTATCATCTGTCTCTCTATCTTTCTATATAAACATAGTATTCTAGTTTCATAAGAGCTGCTGGTGCAACGCTGCCCCCTGCAGACCCGCGGCCAATCGCCTGCCAGCAGGGGGTGTCAATCAACCCAATCATACTCGATCTGGTTGAATTCCGACAATTCCTGTGCTCCTCATCAGAGCAGGCAGACAGGGTTATGGAGCAGCGGTCTTTAAAACCGCTGCTCCATGTTTGTGTTTCTGACGAGTCTGAAGACTCGCCAGAAACACAGGCCCTCAAGCTCCATATGGAGCTTGATAAATGGGCTTCAATGTCTGGATTCCCGCATCACACTTAGGGTAACTTCCCTAAGAGTCATAATGTTCATAAATAAAAAGAGAGAAGCGCTCAACCTGAGAACAAACAATAGCATAATAGCTTGTTCTATGGCTAGTTACCACCCAAAAAGCAGCCTCTTTTTGCTCAACATGTGCCTTTAACAGAGAAGAACTTTGCTGTAGCATATCAGACTGATCCTGACTTAACAGTCTGGGGTTTTGCCATTTCTCTCATTCAGAGAATGATTGCCTGGTATTTCTAGACTGGACTGTACTGTTAAGTCATGATCAGACTGATTTAGTACAGAAAAGTTATTCTCTGTAAAAGGCACATGTTGAGCAAAAAGAGGCTGCTTCTTGGGTGGTAATTAGCCATAGAACAAGCTATTATGCTACAGGTTGAGCGCTTCTCTCTTTTTATTTATGGTTTAGTTTGGTGTCTTATTTTATCCTTTAAGAAGGTTGCTTTTATGGTACATTTTATAACAAACAAGTAGGTTATTAGCTAATTATAATTAAGCCTTCAGTCTTCTTTATTGACACAAATATACATGTCCATAGTTGACATCTTTCTTCTATCAAAAATTGTCTCCCATGGGTATTTTATTTTTACACAGTGGCAGTTTTAAAAGCTAATCTTTAGAGTGCCTCATTTTGTATGGTGATTAAATCCATGAAAGAAAAATATTCCTCTTGTATAATCTTCCTTATCTGTTTATCTAATTGGAAGTGCAAACTTCATTGCTTTCAAGGTTCTATTTCTTTCCGTGTGCAGAATGAGAAGATACAGATGCTGGCCTGTGACATTAGGCTAATCTGGTTGATTGATCTGTGTAATTTTGCTCCTGCTGCAGCTATCAAACAGTGAGATGCACAAACCATACTCTGGTCACCACATCTGCTGCTACTGCTCAGTAGTGTGTATAGCTGATATATACTACACAGTTCAGTAGATGGAGGTTGTAATGCTCTGATGCACACTACATGTTGTTTACTGACTCGAAGATTATTATTAATTATAATTCCTAAATCATTAACATGTTATTCTTCAATATAGGTGTATTTCAAATGTACAATAAAAATAACACATTTAGACAAAATAATGCAGCATAGCTGAGGACCTATTAGGTTATAGTTAGTAGTATATGACCTCTAATAAAAAAATATTCAACAACAAAAAAGGGTTGGAAACTTATAGACAATAAACAATAAATAAAACAAAGACCATGCAGGCAGATGTCAGAAACAAAATAAGGATAGAAGATAAGATAGGTCATAGTTTTGCTGATGGAAAGTAGATTAGTCAAGAGATTTAGAAAGACAAGTAAAGAAAATGGAAAGACTATTGTTCTAAAGATTAGAAATTATTATTTCCAACTTTTTTTCAACAACATATAGACAGATTCTATAATTAACCGTAGTAGGAGACAATCAAACTTTGGTGTAATCAATTCATTGGCTGTATAAATAATAAGGCAGGAATATGGCAATAGTTGCCAGGTGTCTGTGCTAGGCTTTTTAATGCCTTCAGAAATAGATGTAATTTGTTTGGGATACATTATTATCATATTAATTTATGTTTGTATTGCTGTAAAATTCTGTAGTGTAGATACATGAACATCATTCTCATACATTGGTCATCAGATCATATTAACATTAGAGATAATGAAGCAAACAATTGTTGTCAATCAATTAGATTGAATATTCATAATTCGGCTTTGCTGAGATAAATTTAGAAAATGGTTTCTTCGCGTCAGGCAGTAAAAATATAACTTTATTTAGTTGCGGCAGGGTCCGGGAGCGGCGGTATAGGGGTTAAACAGTTTAGTATAGTGTGGGTGTTTAGTGACAGTATACAAATAAAGCTGGGGAAAAGCCGAAGAGCAGCGAGATCGATGACTGTTAGTTAACAACAGTCCGCTGCTCATCGCCCCGTACTTGGTACACAGCTTTTTAACAGCTTTTTTGTTAAATATGGAGAACGTATTCAGGTCCGTGGCAGCGATGTTAGGCGATGTTAGGCAAGCGTATTGGTGCCGGCGAATGCAGCACAGTTGACGGCTTGATAAATAGGCCCCATAGAGGCCTATTTATCATATGTCTGTCGGACCTGATCCGACAGTGCGGATTAGGTCCGACAGACATCGCTAAATGTGGAGAGCAATACACTCTCGGTATTAACGCTGCCCACTGCAGACTCGCGGCCAATCGGCCGCCAGCAGGGGGGTGTCAATCAACCCGATCGTACTCGATCGGGTTGAATTCCGGCGATTCCTGTCCGCCTCATCAGAGCAGACGGACAGGGTTATGGATCAGCGGTCTTTAGACCGCTGCTTCATAACTGGTGTTTCTGGCGAGCCTGCAGGCTCGCCAGAAACACAGGCCCTCAAACCCTGTACGGAGCTTGATAGATAGGCCCCTTAGTGTAGCAAGACTTGTTGGCACAACGTTATTTAGCACTTGTGCACATAATCACTATATTTTTCACATAGAGTTCCCAGCTATGTAATTTTCTTATTATCTGTGGCTGCAGAGGCTGCTATATTGATTATTGGTGTTAATTTAAGTTGCAGCCAATAGAATCTTAATTACTTTAGTTGAAATCTGACTACTACTTCCGGAACCTACTTGCCACCAGTAGCTTTGGTCTTGCCATTAAACTTTTTCTAGGTTCTTTATGAGTTAAGGCCCTGATTTCCTTTTTATTTTTTATGTGAATTCTCCAGCTATCAATTCTTCCTATGTTCCTTTTTTGTTCTGGACCTGAATTAACCTTTGCTTATATCCAAATGTTTTATATAAACTGCCTTCTTCCTGTTTATCTAAACAGATATATATAGAAACAATAATTATATATATATAATAAAAAAACATTTTCTACTAACTGAAGACCATAGAAATTTCAAGTATTTCTATGGTAACTGATTGGGTATTGCAGTTGTACCATTTATCTACATCCCTAAACATTGAATAATATAAGCAGCAAATACCCTTAGAGATTACTTACTCTGACTCAGAACACTAACCCAGAAGTTTGTGATAAAGATTACAGTTTGCAGATTATGCAGATGAGTTACTGGCTTGGTATTAGTTTCTCCGTGAGCAGAAAATATAGTAAATCACTGTAAGCTTAGCATTTAATTAGAACTATAAGGAGTGCCCATGCTAGAAGATTTAGGGAACCTTATGCTGTATTGTGTTCTTTGGGATCCATATAAGTACTTTTATTTACCAATGAGGGGATACTTTTAACTGGAGTGATTTTTGACATAGGGATTCATCTCTCAGTCAGATTAATTGAAACTAGGACCCAAAGATTAAAAGCTCACTGACATGGAAAGAAATCTTTGGGGCTTTTTCTGGATCATTATATTGTAATTTAGATGTCAGAACCCTGCTTAGTGAGATGCACATCTCTCAAGTTAAATTGCCTTACATAATTTTTTTTGGCCTTGTAACTTGTTAGTAGCCCATTTCTAGATTAATATAAGAACTGTTTTAGACTAATTAAAAATGTCTTTAGAAAAAGAGATTAAATATAAGAATGAGATCAGATTCCCATAAAAATATATCGATACTGGTTGGCGGAGCCTGGCCACGCAGGGACATGGTCGCTTAATCTCTGGCTCCTAAGCCCTGTGCCTGATTATAACCAAATAACAAGAAGGAACATGTCTAAAATTTCTTAATAACTACAATACAGGAGTGCGGTTCATCCCTGCATGTGATCCTTACAACTTTTTGAGCACCTGGCGGATCTTTTATACTGCGGAAGACTGCGGCCTACCGGGACCGCTCACTGCGCTTCACTACTCCCCGGGCTGACTGGCAACATACCTCCCATACTGCGGAGATACCTTCCTCGCTGCACCCAATTCCCGAGATAACAACATCCTTTGGAAGCGAACAACAGAAGGCAAGACATTAAGCGGCTCCCCGCCGGACACCACTAACGGCGGGCATATGGTCAGACCACAACAGACCCTTCTTCTCACAGTGCCCGGACGACTGCAGCAAAAGCTGAATTCCAAAAGAGGAGATCAACGGATCCAGAGAGCAAGAAACCGGTAAGAGGGGAGACCCATCTAAACATCTGCAGGGGCATACTTTATTAATCAGACCCTCACGCACGTGGAGATTCAGCTATACTCCATAACGCTGGGTCACTGGGGAATTCCCACACGCTTTAAAGAACCCCCTACTCTTCATAACTCAGCACCTCTCATAGTAATTACTAGGGAGACCCTAGAACAACTAAATAAGGCTTGCACAAATAGGCTTTTATAACTACTGGAGCACAGAAAAAGCTTTTGTTGTGGGACATATATAATACTGGGCAAAATATACACGTGGTCACTATAGCAATTTTCATCTCAGTTTTTGACAGCTTTGTAACCATGTCTAACAGGAAACATAACAAAGGGGATAAGAACCTTAAAAGCACCAGTCTAACTAACTTCTTGAAAATGTCTAATACCTGTCCTGATCAACCTCCTGCAGAAAACACAGTGCAGACTCCCCCACCAACATTCACTTCAAGTCTTATGCCTGACATGCAGCCACAGGAACCTCTAACAAGAGGTGACTTTAATGTAATCTCTTCTAAAGCAGATATTAATGTGGTTCTGACAGACATGAGATCTTTATTCGGTGACTTGAAAAGGGATTTCCAACAAATCAGCCAGCAGGTTAACACCCTAGAAACTAAACAGAACACTCTGCAGGCCCAAGCCGACTCCAATACACAAAGGGCTTTTGAGCAGGAAGGGGACATCCAATTTCTCCTAACCAGGGTTGAAGATCTAGATAATAGGGGGAGAAGGAACAATCTACGCATCAGGGGGGTGCCGGAATCTGTGAATAGTGCAGCCATTGAGGGCTTCCTACAAGATTTTTTCCGCACCATTAAGGAGACGCCAAGCTCCCCTGATATTCCGCTAGAAAGGGCACATCGGGCTCTTCGACCAAAACCCTCCCCCAAAGCTCCCCCGAGGGACATTATTGTCAAGTTTTTAAGTTATAAAGATAAATACATCATTGCTCAGTCCACCATCAAGGACCTCACCCATGCTGGTATACCTATTCAGGTTTTCTCAGACCTGAGCCAGATCACCTTACAAAAAAGAAGGGACCTCAGGTTTATTACCAGTGTTCTCCAGCGCCATAAAATTCAATATAAGTGGGGGTTTCCCGTATCCCTTATAGCCACCCGCAATGGGAAACAGGCTATCTTTAAGACTCAGACGGATCTCTTTGATTTCTGCAAAATACTGGATGTAGACATTCCAATGCCCGAAGAAGAGGAACCCCGCCAAGGTGCTCTTGACCTACCAACCACAAGTAGGGAGAAATAATAGGTTCTGCACAGGACACTCATTTGGTAACAACCGAACATTTCTAATATGTCATATTTCAACATCGGTTAAGTCTTGTTATGGTTATGTTGTATTATTTTTCTTGTATCTGGTTAATATGTTTTTTCTTCCCCCAGGGTACACTGTCTTTATAGACCAACTTATTAGAGTCATTAGTAACTAAATGTTTGCACAACAGTAATCTCATTTAAGTACGATATCTCTAACTATGCCATGCCAGTCCATAGCGGTAACCAGAGGCCCCCTGACTCTAGACTTTGGTATCTATAATTCATTTTGGGAGGAGTCGCCTCCCTCCCTGAGCCTCCTTTCACAATGGTAATCTCTCTTAGGCACATTATCTCTAAATAGACCAGGTCTGATCACAGGTATCACTGGTGGCCTTCAGACCCCTGACCTTGGAATCTTTAGCCCATTTGGAGAGGAGGTGCTTATTTATCTGAACCTCCTCTCAGAAACCCCTCTGAGGCTAACATTGCACAAACACTAGGATGGGAAAATATCTATGATCCCACGGCTATGCTGTACAATGGGACGTTTAGCCCCCGCGTCTCCTATCTCAACGTGTTAGTAATGACCCACCATCTTTGGCTCCCCATATGAGATTAACAAACCCCTTGGGGACCGCTTGCAGCTCGGCACCAGATAGTGGATCTATCTAGATTATGCTAATTCCACCCTATCTTAAACTTCTGATTTATACTGTTTTTGACTGGTCTTCATGGCTTCACTTAGATGTAATTTTAACCAAGACTTTATAGAAGGTACTGATGATACATGTATAATGTTGTTAAGTTTGTATCTGGGGGGAATAATAGTTCTATTTATGAAAATGTGTTGTTTGGACACTGTATTACGCTCTATCCACCTAAAATTATCTCCTGTGCAGAGCGAATGCTATTCTCTCCACTCCTGACTACGTTCTACTCCTTCTTATCCTTTACTATTCTCTTTTTCACTAACCACATCAGGCACAGGGATACTTATCCCACACTCTTGGACACTCTTTTACTTTCTCTAATACTTTTCCTGTACGAAGAGACAACGCTGTTGCCTCTCTAAAGTACGTACCCTTTTTTCTGACCCCATTGGGCACCCCCTACTTTTAGGGCCTGTGTCTAACTTACTTTCAATCTCTCTGACCCTCTCTTTACACTTTCCCTTTTTTCTTACCCAATTCACATCACTCCCCCTCACCGCTTCTTTCTTCTTATCACACTAACCCCTCTCTTTCCCCCCTTTTTTTTTTTTTTCTCTCACCTCCTCCCCACTCTTCCCCCTCACCATGCCACCTCACGCGGTACAAACCCTCACACTGCTGACCATAAACACCAAAGGACTGAACATACCTGAAAAACGCTCACATCTGATTAGAGACGCTATTAGAACACATAGTGACATCATTTTCATGCAGGAGACCCATTTCCGTAAGGGCAGAGAACCGACCTGGATAAACCCTAAGTTCCCGACTTTGTACTTTGCCTCGGGCTCAACAAAAAAAACGGAGTAGGAATTATGATTAAACACTCTGCCCCTTTTTCACCTATACACATAGAACGAGACCCTGAGGGCAGGTTCCTTATTGTTGTTGGCCTACTATTCAACAGACTCGTCACACTAGTGAATGCATACTTTCCTAACCAGGGACAAAACAGCTTTATGACTAGGCTGACCAACAAGGTCCTAGATCTGCGTAAAGGGGCTTTGATTCTCGTGGGGGACTTCAATCTCCCTTTAGACCCAGTCTTAGACACGTCCAGAGCTATGGCTTCTATTTCTAAAAAAGTGGTTAGGCAATGTAACTCCAGACTAGAAGAGCTAGAAGTTCATGATACATGGCGCACTCTCTACCCTACCAGACGCGACTTTACCTTCTTCTCCCACCCACACAATCTGTATACACGACTGGACTATTTTTTTACCGATCAGTCCACACTGGCGGGGGTTAAAGACTCCCAAATACTCCCCATGACATGGTCTGACCACTCACCTGTTTTGTGTAAAATAAATTGGCCTTCTATCCCAGACAGACCTCACATATGGAGGTTTGATGACTTTCTGCTGAACAATCAACCAATTAAACTGCAGATAGAGACAAGACTGTTAGAATACTTTCAACACAACAATACAGGGGAGGTCCCAGGCCCGATAGTGTGGGAAGCACACAAAAGCGTGCTGAGGGGGGAACTGATCAAACAAAGAGCTCTAAACTCCAAACAGCTTAGATTTAGGTACTCCACTCTTCTCCTTAAAATCCGAGATCTAGAGATCAAACATAAAAAGCTGCCCTCTGATACAGTAACTACCAAAGCATTACAACAAGCTAGAAAAGAGATTCAAGATATCCATTCTATTGATCACCAAAAAAAGGCACTACAAATGCAACAAACATACTTTGAATTCGGGGATAAGCCCGGTAGGCTTCTAGCACACGCATTAAAAAGAAGACAATCAAAATCCCATGTTCATTCCATCTTTAATCAGCATAATCAACCCTGTGCAGACAGCCCGTCAATAGCGGAAACACTTAGATCCTACTACCAGAAGTTGTATAACTTAAAAGATGAGAAGGTATCAACTCTGGAGACAGAGAGAGACCCCCCCTACCCCAAATAGAGAGATATTTAAATTCTCTCACAATGCCGACACTGTCGGATAAAGACAGGGAGGCATTGGAGAACCCCATCACAGTAAAAGAGGTAGCCAAAACCATTGAGGAGTTAAGCTCTGGCAAAAGCCCCGGCCCCGACGGCTTTAGTGCCAAATATTATAAACTATTTAAGGACATTTTGTCGCCACACTTGGCAACCCTATTCAATGACATTGGACACACCCAAAATTTTCCCTCAACCTTTCTACTAGCAGATGTTACCACCATCCCGAAACCCGGGAAGCCACCTAACCGGCCAGAGAACTTCAGGCCAATATCCTTACTCAACGTAGACCTGAAGATCCACGCAAAAATACTTGCCACAAGACTAAACGTATTTTTGCCCCATTTGGTTTCCCCTGACCAGGTAGGTTTTGTCCCCGGCCGTGAGGCCAGGGACAACACAATAAAAGCCAATCTCCTAGTAAATTACGCCCAACATAATAATATCCCTTCTATGCTCATATCAACTGACGCGGAGAAAGCTTTTGACAGGGTCAGCTGGGACTTTCTCACAGCTGTCCTGTCAAAGATGAACTTCAGCCACTCTTTCATACAAAAAATATTGGCCCTCTACTCGAAGCCCACTGCCCAAGTTAAAGTTAACAACATATTATCTGACCCCTTCGACATTTCAAATGGCACAAGACAGAGCTGTCCACTCTCACCCCTGTTATTTGCCCTATCTATTGAAATTTTAGCGCAAAAGATACGCGCCAATCATAATATTTCTGGGATACAGGTGGGAGATCAGGACCACAAAGTTTCGCTATATGCGGACGATGTCCTAATGTCCATTTCCAACCCTCTAACTTCCCTTCTGGAGATTCTGAAAGAGTTTGATGATTATGGCAAAGTATCTAATTTCCACCTGAATCACACAAAGTCTGAAATTTTAAATATAAATTTATCTCAAGCTGAGTTGTGTCAAATTCCAAACATATGCAAACTTAAAATTAAAACCCAAACGCTTAAATATCTAGGAATTAATCTGACCCCTGAACCAAATGGCCTATTTGGAGCTAATTACCCCCAACTGTCAAAATCAATAATGGACGACCTATCCGCCAAAGGCAGCCAAAGACACCCCAGCCAAAGGCTTAAATATCCTTCCCACTTCCTCATTACCCCAGTCATTCTGCCGAGGGAACAAGGAAAAGTAGGAGAAACATTAGGGTATAAATGGCGCCAGAAGAATAAAATAAATAATAGGGGACCGACCATAGACAAGAAAAAACGGATGGGGGCTGTGGACTCTCCCTATCCGGAAGGAAAGGAATTTATCTGGGAAGCATAAATTATGTTTTCCTTCCTAAGATAAGGAGAGTTCATGGCTTCATTCCTTACTGTTGGGAAAACTATACCCATGCTGCAGAGGACACTGAATGAATAATGGGAGGGAACAAAAGGAAGAGGCGGACCCTATTCTGAGGGCACCAGAGCCTGTAAAACTTTTCTCCCAAAAGCTGCTTCAACCGAAGCAAAAACATCAAACTTGTAAAATATTGAAAAAGTATGTAAGGAGGACCAGGTAGCGGCCTTACAAATCTGATCCATAGAGGCCTCGTTCTTAAAGGCCCAAGAGGAAGCCACTGCTCTAATGGAGTGAGCCATTATCCTCTTAGGAGGATGATGTCCCGCTGTCTCGTAAGCTAAGTGGATGACACTCCTTAACCAAAAAGATACGGAAGTCGAAGCAGCCTTCTGCCCACTACGCTTCCCTGAATAGACAACAATCAAAGAGGAAGATTGTCTAAACTCTTTAGTAGCCTGAAGTAAGCGTGTGAAGTAAGCGTTCCTTCGATGGAGAAGGATTACGACACAAGGAAGGAACCACAATCTCCTGATTGATGTTGCGATCTGACACAACCTTAGGAAGAAAACCTAATTTAGTATGTAAAACTGCCTTATCTGAATGAAAAATGAGATAAGGGGGCTCACATTGCAAAGCAGAGATTTCAGAAACTCTGAGCCAATAAAAAGAGAACCTTCCAAGATAACAATTTAATGTCAACGGAATGCAGAGGCTCAAATGGAACCTGTTGCAAAACCCAAAGAACAAGATTAAGGCTCCAAGGAGAAGCTCAGATATAAAAACACGTTTGATCCTAATCAGAGCCTTAACAAAGGACTGCACGTCTGGAAGCTTAGCCAGTCTCTTGTGCAATAAAACCGACAGGACCGAAATCTGTTCCCTTAGTGAACTAGCAGAAAGGCCCTTCTCCAGCCCATCCTGGAGAAAAGATAAGATCTTGGCAACCTTAACTCTGTGCAAGGAAAAACCACCCTCTTCACACCAGAATAAGTAGGTCCTTCGCACCTTGTGGTAGATACGCTGAGTAACTGGTTTACGAGCTTGAATAAGAGTATGTATGACACTCTCAGAGAAACCACTCTTGCCTAAGACTAAGTGTTCAATCTCCACGCAGTCAGCTTCAGAGATGAACACATGAGCCTTGTATAAGCAGGTCTCTGCGACAAGGTAACTTCCATGGAGGAGATGAGGACATCCCCACTAGATCCGCGAACCACGTCCATCGCGGTCACAATGGTGCAATCAGGATTAATTATACCCGCTCCTGCTTGATGCGGGCCACCACTCGAGGAAGAAGCCGCATTTGAGGTATAAGATAGATGAGTTTGAACCTCCAGGGCACTGCTAGTGCATTTATTAAATCCGCTTGGAGATCCTCGACTCGTACCTGGGTAGCTTGGTATTGAAACGGGACGCCATGAGATCTATCTCTGGTGTCCCCCACTTGCTGCATATCTCTGCAAACACCTCAGGATGTAGAGACCATTGCCCTCCCAGTTGTCCACACCCAGAATGTGGATCGCTTACAGCCTTACAGCGAACCGCTCTTGGCCTCCACCCACTCCAGAATCTGAGATACTTCCTTCATAGCCAAATAACTTCTCATTCCCCCCTGATGGTTGATGTAAGCCACCAAGGTTATATTGTCTAATTGGAATCTGATAAACTGGGATGAACCCAGAAGTGGCCAAGTCTTCAAGGCCTTGAAGATTACCCGTAGTTCCAAAATATTGATCGGGAGGGAGGACTCCCAAACAGCTCACCTTCCGGATAGGCTTGCGTCCATAGTCACATTCTCCCAGGATGGTCTTAAGAAGCATGTCCCTCGGGACAGATGATCTGGACAGAGCCACCAAGAGAGCGATTCTCTTGACCGGCTGTCTAATACAATCTGTTGAGACAGATCTGAATGATCGCCGTTCTACTGCCTCAGCATGCACAGTTATAAAGGTCTGAGATGGAACCTGGCAAAAGGAATGATTTCCATGCAGGACGACACTATGAGACCAATTACCTCCATACACTGAGCCACAGAGGGACTCAAAGAGGTCCAGAGGGCAAGACATGCCGAAGTTAGCTTGCAACGTCTCTGGTCTGTTAGAAATATCCTCATGGATATGGAGACTATTATAGTACCCAGGAATTCCACCCTGGTACTTGGGATAAGAGAACTTTTTTCCAAGTTTATCTTCCATCCATGTGATCGAAGAATACTGAGAAGGGACTCCGAGATTTTTTCCACAAGACGAAAGTATGGTGCTTGCACCAGAATATCATCCAAGTATGGGGCTTCTGCAATACCCTGAGTTCTGGCAACAGCTAGAAGAGCCCCCAAAACCTTCCTAAAGATTCTTGGAGCAGTAGCTAGGCCAAACAGAAGGGCAATGAACTGGAAGTGCTGGTCCAGGAATGCAAACCTCGGGAACTGAAAGTGTTCCCTGTGGATTGGAACATGAAGGTAGGCATCCTTCAGATCTATAGTGGTCATAAACTGGCATTCCTGAATTCAAGGAAGGATGGACCTTATCGTCTCCATCTTGAAGGAAAGGACACTGCGAAATTTGTTTAAGCACTTTAGATCCAGAATTGGGCGGAAAGTTCCCTCCTTCTTTAGGACCACGGAAAGGTTTGAATAAAACCCCAAACCTCTTTCGTCGATAGGCACTGGGACAACAACTCCTAAGGAGGATAGATCCTGAACGCACCCTAGAAAGGCATCCCTCTTTTCTGGTCTGGTAGACAGATTCGAGAGAAGGAATCTGCCCCTTGGCGGATGAGATTTGAAGCCTATTTTGTATCCCTGAGATACCACCTCCAGGACCCACGAATCCTGTACGTCCTTGAACTAGGCATCTGAAAAAAAAGACAGTCTGCCCCCTACATGATACAATCCCGGATCAGGGGCCGCCCCTTCATGCCGATTTGATTTTGGCGGGCTTCTTATTCTGCTTGGATTTATTCCATGACTGAGCCAGCTTCCAACTACTCTTGGGTTGCTCGGGCTTGGAGGAGGATTTTTGTCATTGGGATTGGTCAGAATGAAAGCAACGAAAATTAAAAGATTGTTGTCCAAGATTGTCGTCCCTTAGACTTGTTCTTCTTATCTTGCAGTAGGAAGGCACCCTTGCCTCCGGGAACCATAGAAATAATGGAATCCAGGCCTGGACCAAATAAAATATTTCCATTGAAGGGAAGAGAAAGGAGTCTGGACTTAGAAGTCATATCCGCAGACCAAGACTTCAACCAGAGTGCCCGGCAGCCTAGGACCGCAAAGCCAGAGGCTTTTGCATTTAGATTAATAATTTGCATGTTCACATCACAGATAAAAGAATTAGCTATTCTCAGAGCTTTAATTCTGTGTTGAATATCCTCAAGGGGAGACTCCACCTCGATGAGTTTCGACAAAGAGTCGCACCAGTAGGTAGCCGCTCCGGTAACCACGGCAACTGCAGCCGCCGGTTGAAACAAAAATCCTGTATGTTGAAACATCTTTCTCTGTTTCTTATCCATCGGCTCCCTGAATGAAGAACTATCCTCAAGAGGTATAGTAGTATGTTTAGCAAGCGTAGAGATAGCACCATCCACCTTAGGAAAGGAACCCAACAAATCCAGTTGAGAGTTCGGGACCGGGAACAATTTTTTAAAAGTAGAAAAGGGGGAAAAGGAAGAACCAATTCTTTCCCATTTGTTCTTAATAATGTTCGCCATCGTAACCGGCACAGGAAAAGTCAAAGGAACTTTCCTGTCTTCCTAAACTCTGTCTAATTTAGGTATCATAGGTCTTTCAGGCAGCGTGGCCTCTGGAACCTCAAACGTAGAGGGAACCTCCTTTAATAAAAAATGCAAGTGCTCAATTTTAAATCTAAAGGACGGTTCCTCCACAGTAGGAGGTTTAGACACTAAGGACTCCGACCCAGAAAGTTCAACCTCTGAAGCTACAGAGGTTAACTCATCATCGGATAACTGGGACATAACAGCTAAATCCGATAAACTTTCCCTGCATCTCCAGACTCTAACTTTCATCAATACTTTCACTGAGAGGTTGACATGACTACTTAAAACTCCAGTCCTATCTCGAAGGGCAGATACTCTTTATCAGGACTCTCTGAATCTTCTGACTCTTCTCTGCCACCTCCTAACATGACAAAAGGCAAAAAATGACTGGGGTAATGAGGAAGTGGGATGGATATTTAAGCCTTTGGCTGGGGTGTCTTTGCCTCCTCCAGGTGGCCAGGAGTTGTATTTTCCAACAGTAAAGAATTAGGTAGGTAAAATATAATAGGAGAGAGGAAAAAATTAAGTTAGAATACAAAACCAAGTTAAACTACCATCTAATAAGAACAAGGTAACTGAGGAAATTAGTGATAATGTAATATAACATATTTCTAGTAAAACAAGAAAAAGAAATACAGTGCATACAGAGATCAATACACCTTACTTTTCTAATGGAGAACCATATGAAAAATTCTAATGCAAAGTAAGGACAGACATCAGAACAAATAATTCTCATTATAGAGAAAGAGAAAATAGATTGAGATGGAATAACATGACTAAGAGCCTATTGTAGGTTCAAAACGTTGTTCCTGTAAACTTTTGGACCCAACTAAATGAGAATGAAGGTCTTTTAAACAAAGATTTCTTCTGGTAGCTGAAGTGCTTGTATGTATGACTCCATACAACTCCCCATCCTGATAGACTTGCATCCGTGGTCACAATCTCCCATGATGGTCTCAAAAAGGATGTCCCCTGAGACAACTGACCCGGTCAGATCCACCAAGATAAGGACTCCCTCACCGGTCTGTTTAGAGATATTTGTTGGGATAGATCTGAATGATCTCCGTTCCATTGTCTCAACATACACAGCTGAAGAGGTCTGAGATGGAACCTGGCGAATGGAATAACATCTATGCTGGATATCATGAGCCTGATCACCTCTATACACCTGGCCACAGATGTCCTGGAGGATGTCTGAAGAGATAGATGGTTGGAAGCAAGCTTGCAATGTCTCTGATCTGTCAAGAATATCTTCATGGCTGAAGAATCTATTATCGTACCCAGGAATTTCACCCTGTTGCTGGGGACCAATGAACTCTTTCCTTCATTTATCTTCCACCTGTGAAACCAAAGGAGAAGAACTCTCGAGTGATGCTCCGCAAGACTGTGGGACTTATCCTGGACCAGCATATCATCCAGATAAGGCACCACTGCAATTCTTCTGGCTCTCACTACTGCGAGTAGAGCTCCCAGAACCTTTATGAAGACCTTTGGGGCCGTCGCCAGACCAAATGGAAGGGGCACAAACTGGAAGTGTTGGTCCAGGAAGGCGAACCTTAGAAACCTGAAGTAATCCTTGTGGATTGGAACATGAAGGTAAGCATCCTTCAGGTCTATAGTCATCATAAATTGCCCTTATTGAACTAGGGGCAAAATTGACCTGATCGTCTCCATCTTGAACGATGGGACTGACAAGAAATTGTTTAGGGTCTTTAGGTCCACAATTGGATGAAACATGCCCTCCTTCTTTGGGACCACGAAAAGGTTTGAATATTACCCCAGACCTCTTTCTGCCAGAGGAACTGGGATGATTACCCCAAGATATTAAGGATCCCTCACACACCCCAGGAGGGTGTCTCTCTTTTCTGGTCTTGAAGATATGTTTGACAGGAGGAATCTGCCTCTGGGCGGATGTGATATACCTTTAAGGCATATCCCTCCCACCTTCCTCTCTCCCTATTTAATCACCATCAGGCCTTCTTTTCACTGCCTGATAATTGATGTTACCTCTAAGGAGAAACATCCTCTTTGCTCTTCTGGCTACTTTTATCTTATTTACAGGTTCACCTGTTGCTTTAGAAAACCTCCTGGAATTACCTTCAAATTGCTTTCCAGATTCTACAGACAACCTGCATTACCTACTCACCTTTGCTTTCATTAGGTATTCGCAGGCTGTCACAAATCTCCCTTGCGGCTCTCCAGCTGCCTCCTCGCCAAAACCGGAAGTGAGTCACACTCGCTCAGTCGGAGCTACCGCTGACACGCCACAATGCTCTGCCGCTCTGATCTTCAGATCACGGTCTGTATTTACTAACCTTATCAAAAACCGAAGGTATATTTGTTTCCTCTCAAGCATAATTCTGGCTAAGTGTATACTTTGTGAACTGCAAGTATCCCTCTGACATTTCTTCTCTAAATATTTACAAGGTGATATATACTTATCTGAGTGAGTGTGTGAAAATGGACTATAACTTTATTATCCACTTATCCTGTTATATTCTCAAACCTATTCTATATTGCATTATACTTATTTGCATCATTGAATTCACTGAACCTATAGTGTTTTCTGTATTCTGTTATCTTGTTGCTATATCAGGTTTATATTTCATTAAAGATATAACCCAGAATCTCACCACATTACAGTAACAGCTCACAGATACTCTGACTTAAGTTTAAGCTCCAACTTTTAGACAGAATTATCAAAGGAGCAACATTACTTTTGATATACTTGTTAGAAATAAAGTGTTTTATAATACAGTATAACAGTATTATCAGGCCTCAATCAATATTGCCACATTATGGATCCTACAGAGATCCAAAAGGCATTTAACAATATCCATCAAAAATTGGATTATCTGGCTCGTGGCCTAACAGAGGTACAGGCAGAGACCACAACGTTAAAAGCTTTAGTAAAAGACTGTTTAACACCTAAACCCTCTGAAATCCCAGAACCACAAGTACAACCCCCAACTCCTTTTTCAGGCAAGAGATCTGCTTTCAGAGATTTCAAAAATTCCTGTCTTCTATTATTTACTCTAAAACCTCGCACATATCACACTGAAAGATTGAAAGTGTGCACTACCATCTTCTACCTCTCAGGAGAGCCCCGCACTTGGGCAAACAGATTTTTTGAATCAAACAATCCTATCCTTGATTCCCTACAGGATTTCTTTGCTGCTATGTCTGAGTTATATGAGGATGCTCACACACAGCTAATAGCAGAGACCAAGCTTGGCTCCCTTAAGCAGGGAAAGCGTACTGTGGAAGAGTATACCACGGATTTCCAGTTATGGGCGACTAACTCTCAGTGGAATGAGGTCAGTCTCCGAAATCAATTTAGACTGGGTTTATCAGAAGTCCTAAAGGACGAGCTATCCCGCCTTGACATGCCAGAAACTCTCTCTGCTTTGATTAAACTTAGTACTACCCTTGACAGACGAATTAGAGAACGAAAGGCTGAAAAAGGAGGATTTGAGACCTCTCCTAGGCAAAATTACCCAACTACCTCTCATCATGATAAAACAACACCTATGGAAATAGGTGCAATAAGGGGTCCGTTGACCCTTGAAGAAAAGACTAGAAGGAGACTTTCAAACCTTTGCATGTACTGTGCAAAGAAAGACCATGCTGTCTCGGATTGTATTAGTTAATAAAATACCCACGGTGTGCAAGCAAATCCCTGTGTTTGTTAAATTAATTGATGGTTCTTCTATACAACATGGACCTATAACACACCATACTATACCTTTATTGATCACAACTACAAATGGACACACTGAATATTTATCATTTCATATCCTCCCAATTGCTATGCATACCATAGTACTAGGTTATAAATGGTTAAAGACCCATAACCCTCATATAGATTGGTCACTCCATCAATTAAAATTGCAATCAGATTATTGTCTAAAGACATGTTTTCTACAAACACACATAGCAAATATACAGAGTATTCCGGAGGTTTATTAGGATTTGGCGGATGTCTTTAATTTAAAAGAGGCGGAGAATCTCCCTCCTCATAGAATTTTCGATTGCCCCATTGAATTAATCCCTGGCTCTCAAATACCTCATGGTAGAATTTATCCCATGTCTCAAAAAGAGCTCAAGGATTTACGTTTGTATTTAGATGAAAATCTAAAAAAGGGGTTTATCGCACATTCAACATCACCGGCAGCCGCAGGCATGTTTTTTGTTAAAAACAAAGATGGCACTCAAAGACCAATCATAGATTATAGGGCTTTAAACAGTATCACAGTAAAGAATCGCTATCCTTTACCCTTGATTCCTGAACTATTAGAAAGGCTTACTGATGCCACAATATTTACTAAACTTTATCTGAAGGGTGCATATAACTTAATTCGAATAAAAGAAGGAGACGAGTGGAAAACTGCTTTTCGCACCAGATACGGTCTTTACCAATACAACGTTATGCCTTTTGGATTATGCAATGCTCCGGCAACCTTTCAACATTTCATAAATGAAATATTTCATGATTTGATTGACGTATGTGTCATCATATATTTAGATGACATATTAGTCTACTCACATACTTTATCAGATCACGAAAAACATGTTAGATGGGTTCTCACAAGACTAAAAGAACACAAACTATATGCAAAACAAGAAAAGTGTATTTTTCACATCAATCAAATAAAATTCTTAGGTTACATCATAACACCCAATACAATAAGCATGGATTCAGATAAAATTAAAGCTATTTTGGATTGGCCCACCCCCACTACCGTAAAGGCTTTGCAAAGATTCTTAGGTTTTGCGAATTTTTACAGAAAATTCATTCATAACTTCTCTGTTATAGTGAAACCTCTTACTTCACTAACCAGTAGTAAGATAAGATATCTCTGGACTGAGGAGACCCAAAAGGCTTTTCACGCCTTAAAGAAATGTTTTTCAACTGCCCCTGTTTTAACTCTACCAGACTACCAACAACCTTTTGTTCTAGAGGTAGATGCCTCCAATTCTGGTATAGGCGCAGTCTTATCACAACACGATAAAATATCCACTCTTTTACATCCTATTGCATATTATTCAAGAACATACTTACCAGCTGAAAAAAATTATAGTATTGGGGACAAAGAGTTATTAGCCATTAAGAACTCTTTGGAACATTGGAGACACTTGTTAGAGGGCACTGAAGTACCATTTACGATTTATACTGATCATAAAAATTTAGAGTACTTAAAGAAAAATAAGACTCTCTCCAAGTTTGTTGGTCTCTTTTTCTAGATCGTTTCAATTTCAAACTAACATATAAACCAGGGGTTCTAAACATGAAAGCTGATGCTCTATCCAGACAACATGATAACCAAAATGATAAGATCTTAGCTTCCCCGATTATCCCGCAACAAAAGATAATAGGATGTTTCACCACATTCGAAAATGAAGTACTAACTGCACTCACAACTGACCCAAATATACCCAACTCATGTACCAAAGATACATCCACAGGCCTATATTATCACAAAAACAAACTCTATGTACCAGATCCCTTACGGAAAACTGTTTTAACCTATACACATGACAATGTTCTATCAGGACATACAGGCATACAAAAAACTATTGAACTCACAAGAAGATATTTCTGGTGGCCACAGATGGAACAATATATTACCATTTATGTTTCCTATTGCGATATTTGCGCAAGGAATAAATTAGACCATAAAAAGCCAATTGGGTTATTAACATCCATACCAATACCTGATAAGCCCTGGACAACAATCTCGATGGATTTCATTGTTGACTTACCACTTTCACAAACATACAACACAATATTTGTTGTTATAGACCATTTAACCAAACTTGCTCATTTCATTCCATTGAAGTCTCTTCCTACTGCAAGTACAACAGCTAAAGCTTTTATAGATTCAATCGTACGCTTACATGGCTTACCCGAAGTCATAATATCTGACAGGGGAACTCAGTTCACCTCAGCTTTCTGGAGGTCCTTATGTAAAATCTTGCAGATTGATGTCAGGTTTTCAATTGCTTTCCATCCTCAAACGAATGGATTAACTGAGAGATTAAACCAAACTCTCGAACAATATCTCAGATGTTATATTACTCATTTACAGGATGATTGGGTCGCATACTTACCATTAGCAGAATTCTCCTATAATAATTCAATGTCATCTTCCACTAAAATGACTCCATTCTACGCAACTTATGGTTATCACCCAATCTCTATTACTTTATCAAAGGTAACTGTTAACTCTCCAAGTGCTACAGATTACACATCATCTTTACAACAATGGTTGGACATTTTAAAGACCCATCTTCACGACGCAAAGGAAAGACAGAAGAAATATTACGATCAAAAACACAGAGAAACCCCAAAATATGAGATCGGTGATCTTGTCCTTCTATCCACCAAACATCTCAAACTGCAATTACCTAGCAAGAAACTTGCTAACCAATTTCTAGGTCCATTTCCTATTGAAAAAATCATAAACGAGAATGCAGTCCGTATAACCCTGCCAAAGGACTTTAGGATACATAATTCTTTTCATGTTTCTCTATTAAAGCCATATAAATCAGACCCTTCAAGACAACATCTAGTTCCTCCAGCCCTGATTTTGATTGATGGTCAGGAAGAATTTGAAGTGAAGAAGATTCTTGATTCCCGTTTGAGACACCGACGATTGGAGTATTTGGTCAAATGGAAAGGATACGGTCCAGAAGAAAATTCGTGGCATTCCCATTTGGAGGTCCATGCACCTGTACTGGTGCGCCGGTTTCACCACGAATATCCTTTCAAACCTCATCTAGGGTCTTCTGGAGTGGTCCCTTGAGGGGGGGGGGGGAGATGTGATATACCTTTAAGGCATATCCCTCCCACCTTCCTCTCTCCCTATTTAATCACCATCAGGCCTTCTTTTCACTGCCTGATAATTGATGTTACCTCTAAGGAGAAAAATCCTCTTTGCTCTTCTGGCTACTTTATATCTTATTTACAGGTTCACCTGTTGCCTTGGAAAACCTCCTGGAATTACCTTCAAATTGCTTTCCAGATTCTACGGACAACCTGCATTACCTACTCACCTTTGCTTTCATTAGGTATTCGCAGGCTGTCACAAATCTCCCTTGCGGCGCTCCAGCTGCCTCATCACCGAAACCGGAAGTGAGTCACACTCGCTCAGTCGGAGCTACCGCTGACACGCCACAATGCTCTGCCGCTCTGATCTTCAGATCACGGTCTGTACTTACTAACCTTATCAAAAACCGAAGGTATATTTGTTTCCTCTCAAGCTTAATTCTGGCTAAGTGTATACTTTGTGAACTGCAAGTATCCCTCTGACATTTCTTCTCTAAATATTTACAAGGTGATATATACTTATCTGAGTGAGTGTGTGAAAACGGACTATAACTTTATTATCCACTTATCCTGTTATATTCTCAAACCTATTCTATATTGCATTATACTTATTTGCATCATTGAATTCACTGAACCTATAGTGTTTTCTGTATTCTGTTATCTTGTTGCTATATCAGGTTTATATTTCATTAAAGATATAACCCAGAATCTCACCACATTACAGTAACAGCTCACAGATACTCTGACTTAAGTTTAAGCTCCAACTTTTAGACAGAATTATCAAAGGAGCAACATTACTTTTGATATACTTGTTAGAAATAAAGTGTTTTATAATACAGTATAACAGCGGATAAGACTTGAAACCTATCCTGTAACCCTGGGAAAAGACCTCCAGAACCCAAAGGTTTATAACGTCTCTTCTCCAGGCCTCCACAAAAAGAGATAGTCTGCCCCCTACATGATCCGAGGACAGACCGGGGGCCACCCCTTCATGCCGACTTTGACTCAGCAGGCTTCTTGTTTTGCCTGGACTTGTTCCAAGAGCCAGCTGGATTGTTCAGCCTTTGCGGCAGACTGCTGGCACTGAGACTTGTCCGCACAAAAGGGACGAAAAGTAGACCCCTTAGGTTTAGCCTTCTTGTCCTGAGGTAAGAAGGCACCCTTGCCCCCCCGTGAATGTAGATATGATCAAAACCAGGCCCAGGCCAAACAAAACATTCCCCTTGAATGGATGGCAAAGCAAACAAGACTTAGAAGTCATGTCAGCAAACAACGACTTTAGCCACAGAGCCCTGCGGGTTAAAACAGAAAAACCTGATGTCTTAGCATTCAGGCAAATAATCTGCATGTTAGCATCACAAATGAACAAATGCACCACTTTTAAGGCCTTGATTTGTTCTAGAATTTCATCGAGAGAAGTCTCCACCTCAATGATAGCTGATACCAGTAGGTAGCCACACCAGCCACCATGGTGACCGCCGCCGGTTGAAAAATGAATACCGTGAGTTGGAACATCTACCGCAACATGTACTCCATCTTTTTATCCATGGGTTCCATGAAAAAGGAGCTATCCTCTAGCGGGATAGTCGTTTTCTTAGCGAGCATGGAGATAGTACCATCCACCTTAGGGACAGTTCCCCACAGTTCAAGCTGCACTTCTGAAACGGGGAAAAGCTTTTTAAAAGAAGAAGAGGGGGAAAAGAACAAACCCATTTCTCCCATTCATTCTTAATAATGTTAGCCATCTTGATTGGGTATCTAGAAAAACATACGGCTAGATTACGAGTCTTGCGTTAGCCTTAAAAAGCAGCGTTAAAGGGTCCTAACGCTGCTTTTGAATGCCCTCTGGTATTACGAGTCAGGCAGGTACAGGTGTACCGCTCACTTTTTTTACGCAATTTTAGCATACTGCAAATCCCCTTACGTCAATTGCGTATCTTATCTTTTTAATGGGATTTGCCTAACGCCGGTATTACGATCGCTGGAAAAAGTGAGAGGTACACCCTCTCCTGTCCAGACTCCTAACGCATTTAAAAGTCAGTAGTTAAGAGTTTTATGGGCTAACGCCGGAACATAAAACTCTTAACTAAAGTGCTAAAAAGTACACTAACAACCATAAACTACCTATTAACCCCTAAACCGAGCCCCCCCCCCACACATCGCAAACACTATAATAAAATTATTTAACCCCTAATCTGCCGACCGGACATCACTGCCACTTTAATAAATGTACTAACCCCTAAACTGCCGCACTTCCGCCTCGCAAACACTAGTTAAATTTTATTAACCCCTAATCTGCTGTCCCTAACATCGCCGACACCTACCTACAATTTTTAACCCCTAATCTGCCGCCCCCAACGTCGCCGCCACTATAATAAATTAATTAACCCCTAAACCTAAGTCTAACCCTAACCTTAACCCCCCTAACCTAAAGGGACAGTCTACCATAGAATTGTTATTGTTTTAAAAGATAGATAATCCCTTTATTACCCATTCCCCAGTTTTGCATAACCAACACAGTTATATTAATACACTTTTTACCTCTGTGATTAACTTGTATCTAGGAACTTTATTCCAGCCCCCTGATCACATGACTGTGACTGTTTATTATCTATTGTCTTAAATTTAGCATTGTTTTGTGCTAAATCTTAAATAACCCCCTGTGCCTGAACACAGTGTTATCTATATGGCCTACGTGTACTTTCTGTCTCTTTGTTTTGAAAAGAGATTTAAAAAGCATGTGATAAGAGGCAGCCCTCAAAGGCTTAGAAATTAGCATATGAGCCTACCATGTTTAGTTTAAACTAAGAATACCAAGAGAAAAAAAGCAAATTTGATTATAAAAGTAAATTGGAAAGTTGATTAAAATTACAAGTCCTATCTGAATAATGAAAGTTTAATTTATACTAGACTGTCCCTTTAAATATAATTTAAATAAATCTAAATAAATTTACTATAATTAACTAAATAATTCCTATTTAAAACTAAATACTTACCTGTAAAATAAACCCTAAGCTAGCTACAATATAACTAATAGTTGCATTGTAGCCATCTTAGGATTTATATTTATTTTATAGGCAACTTTGTATTTATTTTAACTAGGTACAATAGTTATTAAATAGTTATTAACTATTTAATAGCTTCCTTGTTAAAATAAGTACAAATTCACCTGTAAAATAAATCCTAACCTAAGTTACAATTACACTTAACACTACACTATAATTAAACTAATTACCAAAACTACCTACAATTATTTACAATAAACTAAAAAAAATATATATAAACTAAACTATAAATAAACTAAATTACGAAAAAAAACACTAAATTACAGAAAATAAAAAAATAATTAAATTTTTTTAAAGCTAATTACACCTATTCTAATCCCCCTAATAAAATAAAAAAGCCCCCCAAAATAATAAAATTCCCTACCCTATACTAAATTACAAATAGCCCTTAAAAGGGCCTTTTTGCGGGGCATTGCCCCAAAGTAATCAGCTCTTTTACCTGTAAAAAAAAATACAATACCCCCCAACATTAAAACCCACCACCCCCACACCCAACCCTACTCTAAAACCCACCCAATCCCCCTTAATAAACCCTAACACTACCCCCTTGAAGATCACCCTACCTTGAGACGTCTTCACCCAGCTGGGCACAAGTGGACCTCCAGAGGGGCAGAAGTCCGCTTCCAATCTGGCCAGAAAAGAACATCCAGACCGGATGAAGTCTTCATCCAGGTGAAGTCTTCATCTTCTATCTTTTTCCCTCCGGAGCGGAGCGGGTCCATCTTGAAGACATCCGACGTGAAGCATCCTCTTCCTTCTTGATCCGACGACTGAATGAAGGTTCCTTTAGGTGACGTCATCCAAGATGGCGTCCCTTCAATTCCGATTGGCTGATAGAATCCTATCAGCCAATCGGAATTAAGGTAGGAAAAATCCTATTGGCTGATGCAATCTAGTATAGGGTATCAATTTAGTATAGGGTAGGGAATTGTATTATTTTGGGGGGCTTTTTATTTTATTAGGGGGATTAGAGTAGGAGTAATTAACTTTAAAAAATTGTAATTCTTTTTTTATTTTCTGTAATTTAGTGTTTGTTTTTTTCGTAATTTAGTTTATTTAAATTAATTGTAAATAATTGTAGGTAGTTTAGGTAATTAGTTTAATTATAGTGTAGTGTTAGGTTTAATTGTAACTTAGGTTAGGATTTATTTTACAGGTAAATTTGTACTTATTTTAACTAGGAAGCTATTAAATAGTTAATAACTATTTAATAACTATTGTACCTAGTTAAAATAAATACAAAGTTGCCTGTAAAATAAATATAAATCCTAAAATGGCTACAATGTAACTATTAGTTATATTGTAGCTAGCTTAGGGTTTATTTACAGGTAAGTATTTAGTTTTAAATAGGAATAATTTAGTTAATTATAGTAAATTTATTTAGATTTATTTAAATTATATTTAAGTTAGGGGGGGTTAGGGTTAGGGTTAGACTTAGGTTTAGGGGTTAATACATTTATTATAGTGGCGGCGACGTTGGCGGCGGCAGAATAGGGGTTAATAAATTTATTATAGTTGCAGCGACGTTGGGGGGCAGATTAAGAGTTAATAAATAAAATGTAGGGTTCAGCGATGTTGGGGGCAGCAGATTAGGGGTTCATAGGGATAATGTAGGTGGCGGCGAGGTCCGGAGCAGCAGATTAGGGGTTAATAAATCTAATGTAGGTGTCGGCGATGTCAGGGGTGGCAGATTAGGGGTTAATAAGTGTAAGATTAGGGGTGTTTAGACTCGGGGTTCATGTTAGGGTGTTAGGTGCAGACATAAAAAGTATTTCCCCATAGGAAACAATGGGGCTGCGTTAGGAGCTGAACGCTGCTTTTTTTGCAGGCGTTAATTTTTTTTTCAGCCAGCTCAGCCACATTGTTTCCTATGGGGAAATCATGCACGAGCATGTTTAGCCATCTTACCGCTATCGTAAGCAATGCTGGTATTGAGGTGAGATGTGGAGCTAAATTCTGCTCTACGCTCACCTTTTTTCGGCTAACGCCAGGTTTAAAAAAACCTGTAATACCAGCGTTACTTTAGGTGAACGGTGAGCTGAAACTAAGCATTAGCAACGCACCCCTGTTACCGCGAAACTTGTAATCTCGCTGTTAGTATGGCGCTCAGCTATTACCCCTTGCTCCCTTGCTAATCAATACTTCTTGATTAACCATCTTGATTGGAACCAGGCACTACCCTGTCCTCATAAACCCTATCTAGTTTAGGGATCGAAGGTTCCTCTGGTAGTTTCGGTTCCAGAACCAACATCGTAGCAAGCACCTCTTTTAGCAGAAAGCACAAATGCTCCATCTAAAATTTAAAACCAGGCTTCTCCGTGAACAGAGGCATAGAAGTAGCCGATTTCAACCCAGAAGCGACATCCTTGATAAGTCAGAATTGTCCTCCTCAGTGCATAATCTCTCCGAGACATCCAGCAAAGTCGAAGACCCCTGAGACGGATAGCCGTTCTGTACCCTCTGCTTGCACTTAGTAGGGTGAGGCATCACATTAATGGCCGCAGAAACCGCCATCTGTAACTGATCGGCAAAGTCTGGAGGCCAAAGGGCCCCATACCGCAGGGGGATTAGTAGTGCCCTGGGGAACTGCTTGTGTAATCGGAGATGATTGCAGGGAATGCACCTCACGGGGCGGAGAACCCTCAGAGTGGACGGCTCAGTCATACTAGATACTTGATTCTTCTTGAAAATAGCAGTAATGTCAAAGCATGTGGAACAGAGTTGCGTAGGCGGTTCGACTGGAACCTCCTCACAATATACACAGTTAATGGGTTTAGATAAAAAGGGAGTATCCTCTAACATATCAGAGTCCTCCATAGATTGTGCCTTTATTACAGACTTGATAAAAAATAAATGGCACCTTTATATCCCAATGTCCGGGGCACTCACCACCTCAGATGACCCAGACTACAAGAAACAGCTTTCGTCTCTGAACGCAGGTCGAGAAAGAGGAAGTTGTAGAGGCCACACCCGGTCACATGAAGTGCCATGCAGGACCGCCCCTGCACTCGAGAGAAGTACACGCCAAAAAAGCCTGTCTCAATCTCTTGCTAATGAACTGTGTTCCACACTGACAGAGCCTCATCTCACACAAATACAGTAGCAAACACAATAAACAATATTATGCATAATAATATCCACCCTGTTCAACAGGCCCCTTCCGAGAGTATTACCTTAGATTCTATTAAGATAAAAGGAGCCACACTGTGACTCTGTCTTCATGTGTAATCAAATATATATATATAAATGAAAATCAACGCCGTGGAACAGGAACACGGCCCTTCAAGTGTGACAGGGTAGTAGCATCACTCCTGACATGGACTTGAGAGAAGAAAAGCAGGCAGCGAAACTCATCAACGCTGATTGCTAATGGAGCTGTTAAACTGAGTCGGGATGGTTTCGCAGAAAGACTCTCCCTGCATCTCCAGATGACAGGACTACTTAAAACTCCAGTCCCATTTCGAATAGTACTACAATCCATAAGAGACTACTCTAAATCTTCCAACACTTATCTGCCAACCTCCTGTGATGAAAGGCAAAGAATGACTGGGGGATGAGGGGAGTGGGGGAGGTATTTAAGCCTTTGGCTGGGGTGTCTTTGCCTCCTCCTGGTGGCCAGGTTCTTAATTCCCACTAGTAATAAATGAAGCAGCGGACTCTCCTCCCATTAGGATGGAAAGTGAGGTTCAAAGGAACCCCTTTTACTACAGCAGTGGATCCAATGTGCACACAGCAGTAGACTGGTGAACAGTGAGTACTCTAACAAACAGTGCAAGAGTACACTTTGAGCTGCTATTATACCATTTCAAAAGTAAGTGTTATAACTATACTTATTGGATGCTGATTTGTTATATGTTTGCTTATTACCATACAAACTGTTACTTACAATCTGAAGAGGTAGGTTTTATTGCTGCTGAATAGCATCACTAAATTTAAGTACACAATCCCCATAGATTTTAGTAAACAATATGCAATGTGCATAGTAACAATCAGCCACAAGGTGGCAGCAAAACTAAAAACTACCATTCAAAACATGTAGCTATGCAATTCTGGGGTTGAGCACAATCATTTTATCTACAACAAATCCGCATAGACTTTAATAATCAGATACTTTTTTTTATAAAGGATTGTTATTGACCTCTTTATTTCTTAATACTCCTATCTTATTTCCACAAAAAAAGGTGATGTTTATATAAGACAAAAAACAGCTACATATGGTAAAATATAAAGAATCAAGAATAAATATAGAAAAATAGTCTGCATCACGTTGAAACATCTTCTTAGTGTCTTGGAATCTAATTATAAGATAATGATCAGTCCCAGCAGGTTTAGTTATGATGCATAATTACTTATGCAAATGTATGCTTATTAATGTGGATGTTTTTTTTGTTTTTTGTTTTTTTTAAGCTGGCAAACCTATTTGTGGCTCAGTAATATGTAGTCTGTCCTGTAAATATAGATATGCAATGATTTGCTAGTAGTGATAACAGCAAGTGCAAGTGAAATGAAACATATGGTATTGTCAAAGAAAGTCCAAAAGAGGTTGTAAAAGTAATGTGGCCCTGAAAATAAATCCACAGATTTAATACACTGACTGTAACCGGACACTGACAGTCAAGTAAACAGCTGACAAAATGTTGAAACTGCAGTGTAAGCAACATTTATTGAGTGCGCTGGTAACTTTATTTAAAATCCTCTCTATTATACATTACTTGGGTATTTAATTTCTTGCGAAATCATGGTCCATATAATACAGTTAATTTCCAGTAACATAATCTACATTCTACATGGCTACGTATATTACATAATGTTCATTAGCATATGTTTTTTGCCATTATAGCACATTATGGATTACACAATTGTAGTAGAAAGAAATTATTTTATATAGTTTATAGTTACAATACATAAAGAAATCTTCAGATATTTCTTTTTTTCACATGCTGTAATGTAAAAATGGGAAAAGCCATACAATGTTGTTATCAAACATAACTGCCAAAGCGGCAAATCATATTTAATTTAAGTACACTAAACCAAACACCTGCCCACATTTGTTTAGACACTTAAGCTGAAATGTCACATAGAAGCAAGAATTAATAATGCTAAAAATATCAACATAATGACTTACCTTTTATATAGACTATTCTATTTATACATTTCTTTAAAAGCTGTCTTTATTCAAGTCTACAAGGATTTTTTGATTAAATATTTGATTACAAAATATATTCTACAGGGAGTGCAGAATTATTAGGCAAGTTGTATTTTTGAGGATTAATTTTATTATTGAACAACAACCATGTTCTCAAAGAACCCAAAAAACTCATTAATATCAAAGCTGAATAGTTTTGGAAGTAGTTTTTAGTTTGTTTTTAGTTATAGCTATTTTAGGGGGATATCTGTGTGTGCAGGTGACTATTACTGTGCATAATTATTAGGCAACTTAACAAAAAACAAATATATACCCATTTCAATTATTTATTTTTACCAGTGAAACCAATATAACATCTCAACATTCACAAATATAAATTTCTGACATTCAAAAACAAAACAAAAACAAATCAGTGACCAATATAGCCACCTTTCTTTGCAAGGACACTCAAAAGCCTGCCATCCATGGATTCTGTCAGTATTTTGATCTGTTCACCATCAACATTGCGTGCAGCAGCAACCACAGCCTCCCAGACACTGTTCAGAGAGGTGTACTGTTTTCCCTCCTTGTAAATCTCACATTTGATGATGGACCACAGGTTCTCAATGGGGTTCAGATCAGGTGAACCAGGAGGCCATGTCATTAGATTTTCTTCTTTTATACGCTTTCTTGCCAGCCACGCTGTGGAGTACTTGGACGCGTGTGATGGAGCATTGTCCTGCATGAAAATCATGTTTTTCTTGAAGGATGCAGACTTCTTCCTGTACCACTGCTTGAAGAAGGTGTCTTCCAGAAACTGGAAGTAGGACTGGGAATTGAGCTTGACTCCATCTTCAACCCGAAAAGGCCCCACAAGCTCATCTTTGATGATACCAGCCCAAACCAGTACTCCACCTCCACCTTGCTGGCGTCTGAGTCGGACTGGAGCTCTCTGCCCTTTACCAATCCAGCCATGGGCCCATCCATCTGGCCCATCAAGACTCACTCTCATTTCATCAGTCCATAAAACCTTAGAAAAATCAGTCTTGAGATATTTCTTGGCCCAGTCTTGACATTTCAGCTTGTGTGTCTTGTTCAGTGGTGGTCGTCTTTCAGCCTTTCTTACCTTGGCCATGTCTCTGAGTATTGCACACCTTGTGCTTTTGGGCACTCCAGTGATGTTGCAGCTCTGAAATATGGCCAAACTGGTGGCAAGTGGCATCTTGGCAGCTGCACGCTTGACTTTTCTCAGTTCATGGGCAGTTATTTTGCGCCTTGGTTTTTCCACACGCTTCTTGCGACCCTGTTGACTATTTTGAATGAAACGCTTGATTGTTCGATGATCACGCTTCAGAAGCTTTGCAATTTTAAGAGTGCTGCATCCCTCTGCAAGATATCTCACTATTTTTGACTTTTCTGAGCCTGTCAAGTCCTTCTTTTGACCCATTTTGCCAAAGGAAAGGAAGTTTCCTAATAATTATGCACACCTGATATATGGTGTTGATGTCATTAGACCACACCCCTTCTCATTACAGAGATGCACATCACCTAATATGCTTAATTGGTAGTAGGCTTTCGAGCCTATACAGCTTGGAGTAAGACAACATGCATAAAGAGGATGATGTGGTCAAAATACTCATTTGCCTAATAATTCTGCACTCCCTGTATCTATATACTGTATCACATGTAGGAATTTTAGTTACCTGTATCTGGTTTTAGATCTGTATTCAATCGCTATCAACACAATGTCCATCTTATCAAAGCACAACCTGTGAAAGGCAATTGAGGCATATGAGTAATTTAGTAGAGAAACTCCCCAATTCTGTATAATTATATCATATATATAAAGACATATGTAGCTTAAAGGGACACTAAAGCCATTTTTTTTCCTTTCATGATTCAGATAGAGCATGCAATTTTAAGCAACTTTGTAATTTACTCCTAATATAAATTTTTCTTTGTTCTCTTGCTATCTTTATTTAAAAAGCAGGAATGTGATGCTTAGGAGCCGGAACATTTTTGGTTGAGAACCTAGGTTATGCTTGCTTATTGGTGGGTAAATGTAAGCCTCCAATAAGCAAGTGCTATCCATGGTGCTGAACCTAAAATGGGCTGGCTGTTAAAATTTACATTCCTGCTTTTAAAATAAAGATAACAAGAGAACAAAAAAAATGGATAATAGGAGTAAATTAGAAAGTTGATTAAAATTGCATGCTCTATCTGAATCATGAAAGAAAAAAAATTGGGTTCAGTGCCCCTTTAAAAAATGAATTATAGTTCATTTAAAATGATATATGTTTTGAAAAGTAAGATGATGTTAACACTTCTCAGTGTCTACTATATTTTAGTTTATGGATGCTGCTGCTAGATTACTGCTTATGGTCTTAGCATCTCATTCATTAGATGCAGGGCTGGCTTTACGGTCAAAGTCAAAGCAAGTAATTACCTTATGGAGGGAACAAAAATGCTAGAAATGCAAAGGAAGATAAATATGTTATTATTAATCCACATGTTTTTTTGTTACCAATAGGGAGAGCACTTACCTACAGCATTTTACAATGCAAACAGCCTGTATAGGGGAAGTATTACTCAGCAAGGTAATATAGATTGGTGCATTAGTAAGAAAACTGAGATGAGAGTAAAGAGGGATGGAGAACAAGTAGAGAGGTGAATATGAGGAGAGAGAAGAGAACATGAGGAGAGAAGAGAGATTGCAAGGAGACAGGAGAGAACAAGAGGAGAGAGGAGAGAACATGAGGAGAGAATGTAAGGAGAGAGGAGAGAACAAGAGGAGAGAGGAGAGAACATGAGGAGAGAGGAGCGAATGTGAGCAGAGAGGAGAGAACATGAGGAGAGAGGAGAGAACATGTGGAGAGAGGAGAGAACATGAGGAGAGAGGAGAGAACAAGAGGAGAGAGGAGCGAACATGAGGAGAGAGGAGAGAACATGAGGAGAGAGGAGAGAACATGAGGAGAGAGGAGATAATGTGAGGAGAGTGGGGAGAACATGAGGAGAGAACATAAAGAGAGAGGAGAGAACATGAGGAGAGAACATGAGGAGAGAGGAGAGAACATGAGGAGAGAGGAAAGAACATGAGGAGAGAGGAAAGAACATGAGGAGAGAGGAAAGAACATGAGGAGAGAACATGAGGAGAGAACATGAGGAGAGAGGAGAGAACACGAGGAGAGAGGACAGAACACGAGGAGAGAACATGAGGAGAGAGGAGAGAAAATGAGGAGAGAACATGAGGATAAAGGAGAGAATGTAAGGAGAGAGGACAGAACATGAGGAGAGAACATGAGGATAAAGGAGAGAATGTAAGGAGAGAGGACAGAACATGAGGAGAGAGGAGAGAACATGAGGAGAGAACATGAGGAGAGAGGAGAGAACATGAAGAGAGAACATGAGGAGAGAGGAGAGAATGTGAGGAGAGAGGACAGAACATGAGAAGAGAGTAGAGAACATGAGGAGAGAACATGAGGAGAGAGGAGAGAACATTAGGAGAGAATGTGAGGATAGAGGGCAGAACATGAGGGAAAAGGAGAGAACATGAGGAGAGAACATGAGGGGAGAGGAGAAAACATGAGGAGAGAACATGAGGAGAGGGTAGAGAACATGAGGAGAGAACATGAGGAGAGAGGAGAGAATGTGAGGAGAAAGGACAGAACATGAGGAGGGAGGAGAGAACATGAGGAGAGAACATGAGGAGAGAGGAGAAAATGTGCGGAGAGAGGCGAGAACATGAGGAGAGAGGAGAGAACATGAGGCGAGAACATGAGGAGAGAGGAGAGAACATGAGGAGAGAATGTGAGTAGAGAGGACAGAACATGAGGAGAGAACATGAGGAGAGAGGAGAGAATGTGAGGAGAGAGAACAGAACATGAGGATAGAGGAAAGAACATGAGGAGAGAACATGGGGAGAGAGGATCGAACATGAGGAGAGAGGAGAGAAAATGAGGAGAGAGGACCGAACATGAGGAGAGAACATGAGGAGAGAGGAGAGAACATGAGGAGAGAACATGAGGAGAGAGAGGAGAGAATGTGAGGAGAGAGGACAGAACATGAGGAGGGAGGAGAGAACATGAGGAGAGAACATGAGAACAGAGCAGAGAATGTGAGGAGAGAGGACAGAACATGGGGAGAGAGGAGAGAACATGAGGAGAGAACATGAAGAGAGAGGAGAGAACATGAGGAGAGAATGTGAGGAGAGAGGACAGAACATGAGGAGAGAGGAGAGAACATGAGGAGAGAACATGAGGAGAGAACATGAGGAGAGAGGAGAGAACATGAGAACATGTATAGGGGAAGTATTACTCATTAAGGTAATATAGATTGGTGCATTAGTAAGAAAACTGAGATGAGAGTAAAGAGGGATGGAGAACAAGTAGAGAGGTGAATATGAGGAGAGAGAAGTGAACATGAGGAGAGAGGAGAGAATGCAAGGAGACAGGAGAGAACAAGAAGAGAGAGGAGAGAACATGAGGAGAGAATGTAAGGAGAGAGGAGAGAACAAGAGGAGAGAGGAGAGAACATGAGGAGAGAGGAGCGAATGTGAGCAGAGAGGAGAGAACATGTGGAGAGAGGAGAGAACATGAGGAGAGAGGAGAGAACAAGAGGAGAGAGGAGCGAACATGAGGAGAGAGGAGAGAATGTGAGCAGAGAGGAGAGAATGTGAGCAGAGAGGAGAGAATATGAGGAGAGAGTATAGAACATGAGGAGAGAGGAGAGAACATGAGGAGAGAGGAGATAATGTGAGGAGAGTGGGGAGAACATGAGGAGAGAGGAGCGAACATGAGGAGAGAACATAAAGAGAGAGGAGAGAACATGAGGAGAGAACATGAGGAGAGAGGAGAGAACATGAGGAGAGAGGAAAGAACATGAGGAGAGAGGAAAGAACATGAGGAGAGAACATGAGGAGAGAACATGAGGAGAGAGGACAGAACATGAGGAGAGAACATGAGGAGAGAGGAGAGAACATGAGGATAAAGGAGAGAATGTAAGGAGAGAGGACAGAACATGAGGAGAGAACATGAGGATAAAGGAGAGAATGTAAGGAGAGAGGACAGAACATGAGGAGAGAGGAGAGAACATGAGGAGAGAACATGAGGAGAGAGGAGAGAACATGAGGAGAGAACATGAGGAGAGAGGAGAGAATGTGAGTAGAAAGGACAGAACATGAGGAGGGAGGAGAGAACATGAGGAGAGAACATGAGGAGAGAGGAGAAAATGTGCGGAGAGAGGCGAGAACATGAGGAGAGAGGAGAGAACATGAGGCGAGAACATGAGGAGAGAGGAGAGAACATGAGGAGAGAATGTGAGTAGAGAGGACAGAACATGAGGAGAGAACATGAGGAGAGAGGAGAGAATGTGAGGAGAGAGAACAGAACATGAGGATAGAGGAAAGAACATGAGGAGAGAACATGGGGAGAGAGGATCGAACATGAGGAGAGAGGAGAGAAAATGAGGAGAGAGGACCGAACATGAGGAGAGAACATGAGGAGAGAGGAGAGAACATGAGGAGAGAACATGAGGAGAGAGAGGAGAGAATGTGAGGAGAGAGGACAGAACATGAGGAGGGAGGAGAGAACATGAGGAGAGAACATGAGAACAGAGCAGAGAATGTGAGGAGAGAGGACAGAACATGGGGAGAGAGGAGAGAACATGAGGAGAGAACATGAAGAGAGAGGAGAGAACATGAGGAGAGAATGTGAGGAGAGAGGACAGAACATGAGGAGAGAGGAGAGAACATGAGGAGAGAACATGAGGAGAGAACATGAGGAGAGAGGAGAGAACATGAGAACATGTATAGGGGAAGTATTACTCATTAAGGTAATATAGATTGGTGCATTAGTAAGAAAACTGAGATGAGAGTAAAGAGGGATGGAGAACAAGTAGAGAGGTGAATATGAGGAGAGAGAAGTGAACATGAGGAGAGAGGAGAGAATGCAAGGAGACAGGAGAGAACAAGAAGAGAGAGGAGAGAACATGAGGAGAGAATGTAAGGAGAGAGGAGAGAACAAGAGGAGAGAGGAGAGAACATGAGGAGAGAGGAGCGAATGTGAGCAGAGAGGAGAGAACATGTGGAGAGAGGAGAGAACATGAGGAGAGAGGAGAGAACAAGAGGAGAGAGGAGCGAACATGAGGAGAGAGGAGAGAATGTGAGCAGAGAGGAGAGAATGTGAGCAGAGAGGAGAGAATATGAGGAGAGAGTATAGAACATGAGGAGAGAGGAGAGAACATGAGGAGAGAGGAGATAATGTGAGGAGAGTGGGGAGAACATGAGGAGAGAGGAGCGAACATGAGGAGAGAACATAAAGAGAGAGGAGAGAACATGAGGAGAGAACATGAGGAGAGAGGAGAGAACATGAGGAGAGAGGAAAGAACATGAGGAGAGAGGAAAGAACATGAGGAGAGAACATGAGGAGAGAACATGAGGAGAGAGGACAGAACATGAGGAGAGAACATGAGGAGAGAGGAGAGAACATGAGGATAAAGGAGAGAATGTAAGGAGAGAGGACAGAACATGAGGAGAGAACATGAGGATAAAGGAGAGAATGTAAGGAGAGAGGACAGAACATGAGGAGAGAGGAGAGAACATGAGGAGAGAACATGAGGAGAGAGGAGAGAACATGAGGAGAGAACATGAGGAGAGAGGAGAGAATGTGAGGAGAGAGGACAGAACATGAGAAGAGAGTAGAGAACATGAGGAGAGAACATGAGGAGAGAGGAGAGAACATGAGGAGAGAATGTAAGGATAGAGGGCAGAACATGAGGGGAAAGGAGAGAACATGAGGAGAGAACATGAGGGGAGAGGAGAAAACATGAGGAGAGAACATGAGAGGGTAGAGAACATGAGGAGAGAGGAGAGAACATGAGGAGAGAGGAGAGAATGTGAGTAGAGAGGACAGAACATGAGGAGGGAGGAGAGAACATGAGGAGAGAACATGAGGAGAGAACATGAGGAGAGAGGAGAAAATGTGAGGAGAGAGGCGAGAACATGAGGAGAGAGGAGAGAACATGAGGCGAGAACATGAGGAGAGAATGTGAGGAGAGAGGACAGAACATGAGGAGAGAACATGAGGAGAGAACATGAGGAGAGAGGAGAGAACATGAGGAGAGAGGAGAGAAAATGAGGAGAGAGGACGGAACATGAGGAGAGAACATGAGGAGAGAGGAGAGAACATGAGGAGAGAACATGAGGAGAGAGAGGAGAGAATGTGAGGAGAGAGGACAGAACATGAGGAGGGAGGAGAGAACATGAGGAGAGAACATGAGAACAGAGCAGAGAATGTGAGGAGAGAGGACAGAACATGGGGAGAGAGGAGAGAACATGAGGAGAGAACATGAAGAGAGAGGAGAGAACATGAGGAGAGAATGTGAGGAGAGAGGACAGAACATGAGGAGAGAGGAGAGAACATGAGGAGAGAGGAGAGAACATGAGGAGAGAACATGAGGAGAGAGGAGAGAACATGAGAACAGGTATAGGGGAAGTATTACTCAGCAAGGTAATATAGATTGGTGCATTAGTAAGAAAACTGAGATGAGAGTAAAGAGGGATGGAGAACAAGTAGAGAGGTGAATATGAGGAGAGAGAAGAGAACATGAAGAGAGAGGAGAGAATGTAAGGAGACAGGAGAGAACAAGAGGAGAGAACATGAGGAGAGAATGTAAGGAGAGAGGAGATAACAAGAGGAGAGAGGAGAAAACATGAGGAGAGAGGAGAGAATGTGAGCAGAGAGGAGAAAACATGAGGAGAGAGGAGAGAACATGAGGAGAGAGGAGAGAACATGAGGAGAGAGGAGATAATGTGAGGAGAGTGGGGAGAACATGAGGAGAGAGGAGCGAACATGAGGAGAGAACATAAGGAGAGAGGAGAGAACATGAGGAGAGAACATGAGGAGAGAGGAGAGAACATGAGGAGAGAGGAAAGAACATGAGGAGAGAGGAAAGAACATGAGGAGAGAACATGAGGAGAGAACATGAGGAGAGAGGAGAGAACATGAGGAGAGAACATGAGGATAAAGGAGAGAATGTAAGGAGAGAGGACAGAACATGAGGAGAGAGGAGAGGACATGAGGAGAGAACATGAGGAGAGAGGAGAGAACATGAGGAGAGAGGAGAGAACATGAGGAGAGAGGACAGAACATGAGGAGAGAACATGAGGAGAGAGGAGAGAACATGAGGAGAGAGGGCAGAACATGAGGGGAGAGGAGAGAACATGAGGAGAGAACATGAGGGGAGACGAGAGAACATGAGGAGAGAACATGAGGAGAGGGTAGAGAACATGAGGAGAGAGGAGAGAACACGAGGAGAGAAGAGAGAATGTGAGTAGAGTGGACAGAACATGAGGAGGGAGGAGAGAACATGAGGAGAGAGGAGAAAATGTGAGGAGAGAGGAGAGAACATGAGGAGAGAACATGAGGAGAAAATGTGAGGAGAGAGAACAGAACATGAAGAGAGAGGAGAGTACATGAGGAGAGAACATGGGGAGAGAGGAGAGAACATGAGGAGAGAGGAGAGAAAATGAGGAGAGAGGACAGAACATGAGGAGAGAACATGAGGAGAGAGGAGAGAACATGAGGAGAGAACATGAGGAGAGAGAGGAGAGAATGTGAGGAGAGAGGACAGAACATGGGGAGAGAGGAGAGAACATGAGGAGAGAACATGAGGAGAGAGGAGAGAACATGAGGAGAGAATGTGAGGAGAGAGGACAGAACATGAGGAGAGAGGAGAGAACATGAGGAGAGAGGAGAGAACATGAGGAGAGAGGAGAGAACATGAGGAGAGAGGAGAGAATGTGAGGAGAGAGGACAGAACATAAGGAGAGAGGAGAAAACATGAGGAGAGAGGAGAGAACATGAGTAGAGAGGAGAGTGGGATGACTCAGGAAAAGGGAGTGAGCTGAAGACAGAGAATGGTGAAGAAGAAATTTCAGAAAGTGAAAAGGGGAAATGATGAAAAAGTAGATGGAAATAGATAATGTGCAGGAAGTTATGGGAAAAAGGGGAAAGTGAAAAAAAGGAATTGAGGGAGGAAATAGGAAAATGAGGATCCAATTCTCTAAAGCTCTCTGGTCTGGCAAGGTTGTCATCAGTACTATCAATTCCTTTCATTGTAGAAAGGCAAAGTTAAGTGTGAGAGCTGTTTATCTCAATATGCATGTAATGGATATGAAGGAAAGATGCCTACATTACAATATGAGGCTAAAAAAACAAATAAATGCTGCATAATATCTCTCCATATTGGTAAAAACAAATATGTATTCATACATTTAAGGCAGCCATTGCACAAATTATAATTTTTTTTATTTTTATTTTTTACTTTTGCTTTGACCTTATATATTTTGCTTCCATGAAGATCTGTGAAATTTTTGTAAAAAAACACTTCAAAATGATGTGATGAATCTGGGTTTTTTACCTAAACTCTACCAATAATGTGGAATTCATAAAGACTCTTTTGACCTTGTGGTTGTGAAGTATCTCAGTGTCCTGTTATTTCAAAGCTGATGAGGTTGTCTCATTTTTAATTTTCTTTAATTTCACTTTTACCTTTTCAACATATGAAATATGTACATACAGGTGGCCCTCGGTTTACGCCGGTTCAATTTGCGCCGTTTCAGAATAACAACCTTTTTTTCAGTCATGTGACTGCTATTGAAAAGTAATGCACTCATTAAAATAGCCAGTCGGTGGGGCTGTCCGCTTGTGTTGCAGCAAAGTTATGCAATTTAGCAGACTGAAATTAATCTGTGTACACAGAACAGACCTTAGCTATCGAGCAGCTTTCAAGTAACAAGATCTAGCAGCCACTTCCCTATTATCTTCCTGTCCAGCTGCTTGATGTGAGGATGCCTAACTGCCTTTTAATCAATCCAGATTGAAATGCATAGAATAGGTGCAGACCCAATATTATCGAACATGCTAACAATGCAGAGAACTGTTTGAAGAAAAATGCAAGTAAAAAAATGTTTTTGTTCATTAAACTTAGTTTGATGATACAGTCTGCTGTGTGATTATTTAATTAGATTTATAATGTTGCTTACCATTTACAGTCTTCATTTCAAAGCTTTAAATATAATGTATTAGGTGTTACTTATGACAATTTTGAGAGGGGCCTGGAATCTAACTCCCTCACTTCCCATTGACTTACATTATAAATTGGGTTTCAATTTACAACAGTTTCGATTTACAACCATTCCTTCTGGAACCTAACACCGGCGTTAACTGAGGGCTACCTATATTTCAAAGTGGACTATTTTAGAGGTTGCATTTTTTTCACATTTGAATTAGTTTGTTTTGTAAGGTTTTGATGACATTTTTGTGATACTGGTATCCTCCAAAATGGAACTTGGTCTATGCACAAAAGACTAGAACAGAGGTGAACTCATAAGTAGCGGCTGTGATGAGAAATAGGTACACATCACTTTGAGTTATGCAATTTTCAAGTTGCAACATTGTGCATATTTTTTTGCTGTAAGGTTTTCGTTTTACAAGCAGGTTTTTATTGAATCTAGACTATTGGGTCCCATTTATGAAAGTCCCGACAGACAAGGTTTGCTTCCACTAACCTGTCCAGGCAGCATTGTGGCCAGCAAGCAGCAATTTTACATTGCACAAGGGACATGCACAGGGTCTGTCAACAACCCTGGTCTTAATTTTCTGTAAAATTTTAGTTTCACAAGCAGATTTTTATTGAATCTAGGACATTGGGCCCCATTTATTAAAGTCTTGCTTGTAAAACTAAATCTTTACAGAAATGTGGGCAGCAATACTCATTTAACTTTGCATGAGAGGCTGCTTGTGCAATACTGCCCCTGCTCTCACGCAGCCAATCGCACATGAAGGGGCTGCCAATCATCCTGGTCGGACTAGTCCAGTTAAGAGTAAGAGCTGGCATATAGCTTAACTATCTGATGCAGGCTTGCTCATTCAAGCCAATGTCAAAGGCACTCTAAAGCTGCATGTGCAGCTTGATAAATGAAGCCTATTGTTTTCATTTGGGAATTCTGATGGATTGTAAGCAAGGCTTTTGATAGTTAAATGATAAGCCTGCATTCAAACAAATTATGTAGTTGTCAGCTTTATGAAAGGAACCACCTGACATATTTTGTTTCTTTTTGTATTCAGCATGTTTTTTTACTATCATGAAAACCTAAGGATACCTCTTTACCTTGCACACACTTAAATAGCAGGAGGGGGAAAAAAAAAATGCGTGCAATTGCTGTCTTAAATGTATGAATACATATTTGTTTTTACCAATATGGAGAGATATTATGCAGCATTTCTTACGGCTAGATTATGAGTTATGCATTAGGTTAAAAAAGCTGCTTTAAGAGTTCCTAACGCTGCTATTTAACGCCCGCTGGTATTACGAGTCTTGCAGGTACAGGTGTACCGCTCACTTTTTTGGCCAGACTTGGAAATACCGCAAATCCACTTACGTCAATTGCGTATCCTCTTTTTTCAATGGGACTTGCATAGCGCCGGTATTAGGAGTCTGACAAAAAGTGAGCGGTAGACCATCTCCTGTCAAGACTGGTAACGCATTCTAAAGTCAGTAGTTAAGAGTTTTACACTACAACGCCGTAGCATAAAACTCTTAACTAAAGTGCTAAAAAGTACACTAACACCCATAAACTACATATTAACCCCTAAACCGAGGCCCTCCCGCCTCGCAAACAATATATTTTTTTTATTAACCCCTAATCTGCCGAACCGGACATCACCGCCACTATAATAAATATATTAACCCCTAAACCGCCACACTCTTGCCTCGCAAACATTAGTTAAATATTATTAACCCCTAATCTGCCATCCCTAACATCGACGCCACACACCTACATTTATTAACCCCTAATCTGCCGCCCCCAACGTCGCCGCCACTATATTAAAGTTATTAACCCCTAAACCTAAGTCTAACCCTAACCCTAACACCCCCTAACTTAAATATAATTAAAATAAATATAAATAAAAATTACTATAATTAAGTAAATTATTCCTATTTAAAACTAAATACTTACCTATAAAATAAACCCTAAGCTAGCTACAATATAACTAATAGTTACATTGTATCTAGCTTAGGGTTTATTTTTATTTTACAGGCAAGTTTGTATTTATTTTAACTAGGTACAATAGTTATTAAATAGTTATTAACTATTTAATAACTACCTAGTTAAAATAAATACAAAAGTGCCTGTAAAATAAAACTTAACCTAAGTTACAATTACACCTAACACTACACTATAATTAAAATTTGTCCCTAAATTAAATACAATTAAATTAAATTAGCTAAAGTACAAAAACCCCCCCACTAAATTACAGAAAATAATAAACAAATTACAAGATTTTTAAACTAATTACACCTAATCTAATTCCCCTAACAAAATAAAAAAGCCCCCAAAATACAAAAAGCCATACCCTACACTAAATTACAAATAGCCCTTAAAAGGGTCTTTTGCGGGGCATTGCCCCAAAGTAATCAGCTCATTAACCTGTAAAAAAAGTACAAATCCCCCCCAGCTTTAAAAGCCACCACCCACACAACCAACCCTACTCTAAAACCCACCCAATACCCCCTTAAAAAAAAAAACTAACACTAACCCCTTGAAGATCACCTTACTGGGAGAAGTCTTCATCCAACTGGGCGAAGTGGTCCTCCAGACGGACAGAAGTCTTCATCCAGATGGCATCTTCTATCTTCATCTATCTGGCGCAGAGCGGGTCCATCTTCAAGACATCTGACGCGGAGCATCCTCTTCTGACAACGGCTAAGACTTAATGAAGGTTCCTTTAAATGACGTCATCCAAGATGGCATCCCTTCAATTCTGATTGGCTGATAGAATTCTATCAGCTAATCGGAATTAAGGTAGAAAAAATCCTATTGGCTGATGGAATCAGCCAATAGGATTGAACTTCAAACCTATTGGCAGATTCAATCAGCTAATAGGATTGAGCTCGCATTCTATTGGCTGTTCCAATCAGCCAATAGAATGCAAGCTCAATCCTATTGGCTGATTGCATCAGCCAATAGGATTTTTTCTACCTTAATTCTGATTGGCTGATAGAATTCTATCAGCCAATCGGAATTGAAGGGACGCCATCTTGGATGATGTCATTTAAAGGAACCTTCATTCAGTCTTAGCCGTCGTGTAGGGTAGGGCTTTTCTTATTTTGGGGGTTGGGGCTTTTTTATTTTGTTAGGGGGATTAGATTAGGTGTAATTTTTTTAAAAATATTGTAATTTTTTTATTATTTTCTGTAATTTAGTGTTTTGGTTTTTTTGTACTTTAGCTAATTTAATTTAATTGTATTTAATTGTATTTAATTTAGGGAAATAATTTAATGATAGTGTAGTATTAGGTGTAATTGTAACTTAGGTTAGGTTTTATTTTACAGGTACTTTTGTATTTATTTTAGCTAGGTAGTTATTAAATAGTTAATAACTATTAAATAACTATTGTACCTAGTTAAAATACATACAAACGTGCCTGTAAAATAAAAATAAACCCTAAGATAGATACAATGTAACTATTAGTTATATTGTAGCTAGCTTAGGGTTTATTTTACAGGTAAGTATTTAGTTTTAAATAGGAATAATTTATGGCTAGATTACGAGTCTTGCGTTAGCCTTAAAAAGCAGCATTGCTTTTTAACGCCCGCTGGTATTACGAGTCAGGCAGGAGAGGGTCTACCGCTCACTTTTTTTCCCGCGATTTTAGCATACCGCAAATCGCCTTACGTTAATTGCGTATCCTATCTTTTTAATGGGATTTGCCTAACGCTGGTATTATGATCGCCTGAAAAAGTGAGAGGTACAGCCTCTCCTGTCAAGACACCTACAGTATTTAAAAGTCATTAGTTAAGAGTTTTATGGGCTAATGCTGGAACATAAAGCTCTTAACTAAAGTGATAAAAAGTACACTAACACCCATAAACTACCTATTAACCCCTAAACTGAGCCCCCCCCCCACATTGGAAACACTTAACTAAAATGTTTAACCCCTAATCTGCCGACCGGGCATCGCTGCCACTTTAATAAATTTACAGGGAGTGCAGAATTATTAGGCAAGTTGTATTTTTGAGGATTAATTTTATTATTGAACAACAACCATGTTCTCAATGAACCCAAAAAACTCATTAATATCAAAGCTGAATAGTTTTGGAAGTAGTTTTTAGTTTGTTTTTAGTTATAGCTATTTTAGGGGGATATCTGTGTGTGCAGGTGACTATTACTGTGCATAATTATTAGGCAACTTAACAAAAAACAAATATATACCCATTTCAATTATTTATTTTTACCAGTGAAACCAATATAACATCTCAACATTCACAAATATACATTTCTGACATTCAAAAACAAAACAAAAACAAATCAGTGACCAATATAGCCACCTTTCTTTGCAAGGACACTCAAAAGCCTGCCATCCATGGATTCTGTCAGTGTTTTGATCTGTTCACCATCAACATTGCGTGCAGCAGCAACCACAGCCTCCCACACACTGTTCAGAGAGGTGTACTGTTTTCCCTCCTTGTAAATCTCACATTTGATGATGGACCACAGGTTCTCAATGGGGTTCAGATCAGGTGAACAAGGAGGCCATGTCATTAGATTTTCTTCTTTTATACCCTTTCTTTCCAGCCACGCTGTGGAGTACTTGGACGCGTGTGACGGAGCATTGTCCTGCATGAAAATCATGTTTTTCTTGAAGGATGCAGACTTCTTCCTGTACCACTGCTTGAAGAAGGTGTCTTCCAGAAACTGGCAGTAGGACTGGGAGTTGAGCTTGACTCCATCCTCAACCCAAAAAGGCCCCACAAGCTCATCTTTGATGATACCAGCCCAAACGTGTACTCCACCTCCACCTTGCTGGCGTCTGAGTCGGACTGGAGCTCTCTGCCCTTTACCAATCCAGCCACGGGCCCATCCATCTGGCCCATCAAGACTCACTCTCATTTCATCAGTCCATAAAACCTTAGAAAAATCAGTCTTGAGATATTTCTTGGCCCAGTCTTGACGTTTCAGCTTGTGTGTCTTGTTCAGTGGTGGTCGTCTTTCAGCCTTTCTTACCTTGGCCATGTCTCTGAGCATTGCACACCTTGTGCTTTTGGGCACTCCAGTGATGTTGCAGCTCTGAAATATGGCCAAACTGGTGGCAAGTGGCATCTTGGCAGCTGCACGCTTGACTTTTCTCAGTTCATGGGCAGTTATTTTGCGCCTTAGTTTTTCCACACGCTTCTTGCGACCCTGTTGACTATTTTGAATGAAACGCTTGATTGTTCGATGATCACGCTTCAGAAGCTTTGCAATTTTAAGAGTGCTGCATCCCTCTGCAAGATATCTCACTATTTTTGACTTTTCTGAGCCTGTCAAGTCCTTCTTTTGACCCATTTTGCCAAAGGAAAGGAAGTTGCCTAATAATTATGCACACCTGATATAGGGTGTTGATGTCATTAGACCACACCCCTTCTCATTACAGAGATGCACATCACCTAATATGCTTAATTGGTAGTAGGCTTTCGAGCCTATACAGCTTGGAGTAAGACAACATGCATAAAGAGGATGATGTGGTCAAAATACTCATTTGCCTAATAATTCTGCACTCCCTGTATTAACCCCTAAACCACCGCACTCCTGCCTCGCAAACACTAGTTAAATTTTAACCCCTAATCTGCCATCCCTAACATCGCCGACACCTAACTACATTTATTAACCACTAATCTGCCGCCCCCAATGTCGCCGCTACTATATTACATTTATTAACCCCTAAACCTAAGTCTAACCCTAACCCTAACACCCCATAACTTAAATATAATTTAAATAAAACAAAATAAATGTACTACTATTAAAATAAATGAATCATATTTAAAACTAAATACTTACCGATAAAATAAACCCTAAGCTAGATACAATATAACTAATAGTTACATTGTAGCTAGCTTAGGATTTATTTTTATTTTACAGGCAACTTTGTATTTATTTTAACTATGTACAATAGTTATTAAATAGTTATTAACTATTTAATAACTTTCTAGTTAAAATACGTACAAATTTACCTGTAAAATAATTCATAAGCTAAATTACAATTACACCTAACACTACACTATCATTAAATTAATTAAATAAATTACCTACAATTAACTAAAATTAAATTAAATAAACTAAAGTAAAAAAACAAACACTTAATAACAGAAAATAAAAAAGATTTTTTTTTTAAACTAATTACACCTAATCTAATCCCCCTAATAAATAAAAAAGACCCCCAAAATAATAAAATTCCCTACCCTATACTAAATTACAAATAGCCCTTAAAAGGGCCTTTTGCGGGGCATTGCCCCAAAGTAATCAGCTCTTTTACCTGTAAGAAAAAAAAACAATACCCCCCCAACATTAAAACCCACCACCCACACGCACACCCAACTTTATTCTACAACCCACTCAATCCCCCCTTAAAAAAACCTACCTTGAGCCGTCTTTACCCAGCCGGGCACAAGTGGATGTCCAGAGGGGCAGAAGTCTTCATCCAATCCGGCCAGAAGAGGACCTCCAGACCGGCAGAAGTCTTCATCCAGGCGGGATCTTCTATATTCTTCCATCCGGAGTGGAGCGGGTCCATCTTGAAGACCATCTTGTAAAGAAAAATACAAAAAACCCCAACAGTAAAACCCACCACCCACACAACCAACCCTCCAAATAAAAACCTACCTAAAAAACCTAAGCCCCCCATTGCCCTGAAAAGGGCATTTGGATGGGCATTGCCCTTGAAAGGGCATTTAGCTCTTTTTCTTAGCCCAAACCCTAAGCTAAAAATAAAACCCACCCAATAAAGCCTTAAAAAAATCTAACACTAACCCCGGAAGATCCACTTACAGTTTTTGAAGACCCGGCATCCATCCTCAACGAAGCAGCAGATGCCATCAGCGAAGCCAGCAGAAGTTTTCATCCAAGCGGGACGAAGTCTTCATCATAGCCGGCAGAAGTCTTTATGTAGACGGCATCTTCTATCTTCATTCATCTGGCGCAGAGTGACTCCATCTTTAAGACATCTGGCGCGGAGCATCCTCTGCTGCCGACGGCTCTTCTCGAATAAAGGATCCTTTAAGTGACGTCATCCAAGATTGCGTCCCTTGAATTTCGATTGGTTGATAGAATTCTCTCAGCCAATTGGAATTAAAGGTGAAAAAAAACTATTGGCTGATGCAATCAGCCAATACGATTGAGCTTCAATTCTATTGGCTAATGCAATCAGCCAATAGGATTGAGCTTGCATTCTATTGGCTGATTGGAACAGCTGATTGGAACAGCCAATAGAATGCAAGCTCAATCCTATTGGCTGATTGCATCAGCCAATATGATTTTTTCACCTTTAATTCTGATTGGCTGATAGAATTCTATCAGCCAATCGGAATTCAAGGGACGCCATCTTGGATGATGTCACTTAAAGGAACCTTCATTCAAGAAGAGCCGTCGACAGAAGAGGATGCTCCGCTCCGGATGTCTTGAAGATGGAGCCGCTATGCGCCGCATGGATGAAGATAGAAGATGCCTTCTGGATGAAGACTTCTGCCGGCTTGGATGAAGACTTCGGCCTGCTTGGATGAAGACTTCTGCCGGCTTCACTGAGGATGGATGTTGGGTCTTCAAAAACTGTAAGTGGATCTTCGGGAGTTAGTGTTAGGTTTTTTAAGAGTTTATTGGGTGGGTTTAGTTTAGGCTAGGTGGGGTTTATTTTGCAGGGGCTTTTTTATTTTGATAGGGCTGTTAGATTAGGTGTAATTAGTTTAAATATTTGATAATTTCTTTTTTATTTTGTGTAATTTAGTGTTTGTTTTTTTTGTAATTTAGTTAATTGTATTTAATAAATGTAATTTTATTAATTGTAGTGTATTAGTTTTTAGTGTAACTCAGGTTAGGTTTTATTTTACAGGTAAATGTGTATTTATTTTAACTAAGTAGTTATTAAATAGTTAATAACTATTTACTAACTAGTCTACCTAGTTAAAATAAATACAAACTTTGCTGTGAAATAAAAATAAAACCTAAGCTAGCTACAATGTAACTATTAGTTATATTGTAGCTAGCTTAGGGTTTATTTTACAGGTAAGTATTTAGTTTTAAATAGGAATTATTTAGTTATTAATAGTAGGTTTTATTGAGATTTATTTTAATTACATTAAAGTTAGTGGGTGTTAGGGTTAGAATTAGACTTAGGGATTAATAACTTTAGTATAGTGGCGGACACATTAGGGGCGGCAGATTCGGGGTTAATAACTGTAATGTAGGTGGCGGCAATGTCGGGGGCGGCAGATTAGGGGTTAATAAGTATAATGTAGGAGGCGGCGATGTCGGGCGGCAGATTAGGGGTTAATAAGTGTAATGTAGGTGTCGGGAGCGGCAGATTAGGGGTGTTTAGACTCTGGGTTTATGTTAGGGTATTAGGTGTAAACATAAATTTTCTTTCCCATTAGGAATCAATGGGGCTGCGTTACAGAGCTTTACGCTCCTTTATTGCAGGGCTTTTGCAAACCTGTAATAGCAGCGCTACAGGGAGGTGAGTGGTGGCAATAACTTGCAAGTTAGCACCGAGCAGCTCTTACCGCAAAACTCGTAATCTAGCGGAAAGTCAGTAACAGTAAACATAACTAAAAAAAAACAAACAAAAAAAACACAACAGCATTTATTCTGAGGATTCTGCTTTGCCGCAGTAGGGGGGATTTTGAAAATAAAATGAGTAGCCCCAACACTGCTCTCTCCCATCACCGCCTGGGGAGCAGGTGCATCTTGGTACAAAATCCCCGAAATTATCTGGAGCTGAAACTGTAAAAAAGTCAGTTTCATTCCGGGGTTTGCTTTTTTAAACAACAAAAAAGTGTTGTGGGTTGAAACCTGCATTTAGTAAATTGCAACCTTTTTGTACCAGGCCCTTGTCTTCCGCATAATTAGGTAGGGCTGCAGCAGCTGTCCTACCAGATCAACCTCACCTATATGCTGGTTATAAACCTTGATGCACACTGGCATCCTTATGCTCTCAGCTCTGCCACATACAGAGACCTCCACAGTCCTCTCATTGTGGATGGTATTAAGAAGGTACACAGAAAACCCCCCACAAAATAACATAAAAAGCCCCCCCAAAAAATAAAAAAAAACCTTGCCTAAACTAAACTACCAATAGCCCCAAAGTAATCAGCTCTTTTATTTGTAAAAAAAAATACAAACAACCCCCCAACAGTAAAACCCACCACCCACACAAACAACCCCCCAAATAAAATACTATCTAAAAAACCTAAGCTCCCCATTGCCATGAAAAGGGTATTTGGATGGGCAGTTAGCTCTTTTGCAGGCCCAAACCCTAACCTAAAAATAAAACCCACCCAATACACCCTTAAAAAAAAACCCTGAAGATCGCCTTATAGTTCTGAAGACCGGACATCCATCCTCAAGGAAGCGGCAGAAGTCTTCATCCAACCGGGCCGAAGTCTTCAATGAAGCCAGGAGAAGTCTTCATCCAAGCCGGGCGAAGTGGTCCTCCAGACGGGCAGAAGTCTTCATCCAGACGGCATCTTCTATCTTCATCCATCCGACGCGGAGCGGGTCCATCTTCAAGACATCTGATGCGGAGGATCCTCTTCATCCGACAACTAAAGACGAATGAAGGTACCTTTAAGTGATGTCATCCAAGATGGCGTCCCTTAGATTCCGATTGCCTGATAGAATTCTATCAGCCAATCGGAATTAAGGTAGAAAAAATCCTATTGGCTGATGCAATCAGCCAATAGGATTGAAGTTCAATCCTACTGGCTAAATCAGCCAATAGGATTGAGCTTGCATTCTATTGGCTGATTGGAACAAATTGTATTTATTTTAGCTAGGTAGTTATTAAATAATAACTATTCTACCCAGTTAAAATAAATACAAACTTGCCTGTAAAATAAAAATAAACCCTAAGCTAGCTACAATGTAACTATTAGTTATATTGTAGCTAGCTTAGGGTTTATTTTATAGGTAAGTATTTAGTTGTAAATAGGAATAATTTAGGTAATGATAGGAATTTTTATTTAGATTTATTGTAACTATATTTAAGTTAGAGGGTGTTAGGATTAGGGTTAGACTTAGGTTTAGGGGTTAATAAATTTAGTATAGTGGCGGCGACGTTGGGGGCGTCAGATTAGGGGTTAATAAGTGTAGGTAGGTGACGGCGATGTTAGGGATGGAAGATTAGGGGTTAATAACATTTTACTAATGTTTGCGAGGTGGGAGTGCGGTGGTTTAGGGATTAATATGTTTATTATAGTGGCGGCGATGTTGGGGCAGCAGATTAGGGGTTAATAAATATAATGTAGGTTGCGGCGACATTGAGGACAGCAGATTAGAGGTTAATTAATATAATGTAGGTGGCGGCAATGTTGGGGGCAGCAGATTAGGGGTTCATAAATATAATGTAGGTGGCGGCGGTGTCCGGAGCGGCAGATTCGGGGTTAAAAATGTAATTTTAGTGTTTGCGATGCGGGAGGGCCTCGGTATAGGGGTTAACAGGTAGTTTATGGGTGTTAGTGTACTTTTTAGCACTTTAGTTATGAGTTTTATGTTACAGCGTTGTACCATAAAACTCTTAACTACTGACTTTTAAATGCGTTAGGACTCTTGACAGGGTAGGGTGTACCGCTCACTTTTTGGCCTCCCAGGACAGACTCGTAATACCGGCGCTATGGATGTCCCATACAAAAAAGACTTTACGAAGTTTACGTAAGTCGTTTTGAGGTAAGGCCAAAGAAGTGTGCAGTAACCTATACCTGTAAGACTCGTAATAGCAGCGGGCGTAAAAAAGCAGCGTTAGGGCCTCTTAAGGCTGCTTTTTTACCTTAACGCACAACTCGTAATCTAGCCGATTGTTATCTGCACATAACTCTATACCCATTACATCCTATGATCACCAATTTGGATCTTGATAATGCTTTTTAGCTTCTAGTTATTATAACTCTAGTTTTTTTAATATTGTTCAATAAATACCTTTTACCCGTATTTACAATTGTTTTCCCCTCTATATCCCTCTTTTTGGCCTTTTTTGGTCTTTTTAGCGCTCCTCACCCCTGCTTTATTTTTGGCTATCCTTTCCCTCATACACCCGGAAGGCCTGAGTATACCCAGTCTCCCTCTCATGGAGCTTATTCACCTTTACTCTATATCTGGAGCGCTTGGAAGGAATATACTGCTTGAATTCCAGCCTTCCCTTATACTTCATCAGGGATTCATACACGCATATATTCCTTCCAGGTGTATAAGCCTCTGCAAATCTGGCAGCAAAGTGGGTAATCAGGGGGCAGATTTTAAACAGCCTGTCAAACTGGGGATGCTCCCTAGGGGGGTTCAGGCTGTTTTTGCTGAAGTGCTGGAAATGAAGAGTCATTTTGTACCTCTTCTTTGAAATACACTGGGAGAAACTGGGGGTAGAGCAGATGGGGCTACTGCTCCAGTAGGAGCGGATAGAGGGATACTTTATGATGCCCATCAGCATAGTCAATGCCCCAAATTTTTTTAATTCTGGCACATTGATGGGGGCCCATTGCTGCTTTGCCAAATATGAGTCAGGCTTTTCAGCATGGAACTGATGGGCATATAAATAAGTTTAGGAAACAACGTTCCCCAATACATCACCATCCGGAAACACCTCCATAAATCCTGCCACATCCAGATTTATGCCAGGATTTGCTTTGAAGTGTGGAATATCTGGCCTCTGGTGATGAGGCATTACCCACCCTTTCGCAGCAATGGCAGCTGGAACAACACATCTCCTACTGGCAGGGGGCTAGCAGGGGGGGGGTAGCAGCCACAGATACTTCACTATCAGTTGAGACTGTATCTAATGATGTATCTGAGCATATAGCAGGGTGAAAATTTGAGTCTGAGTCTGACATAGAGGCTTCTGACTCTGACGCAAGGATGGCATATGCCTTAGCACTATATGTTCTCTGTGACTTGATTTTTTTTTATCAGTCAGAGACAAAAAATTACTTAAAAAATTAACACAAAATTTAAATTTAAATTAACTAAATTAACTAAATGGCTCTGAAAAGAGCCCTTGTGTCTCACAAAAAAATTACTAAAAAAATTAACCCCTAAAAAAATGCACAGAGCAAAAAAGTGCTTTTGTGCGAGAGCCATTGATTTATAGTGATCACTAGCAAGCTAGGGGTTAATTAATTTAAAAAATTACAAAAATTACTAAAAAAATCAACACTAAATTTAAATGAACTAAATTAACTAAATGGCTCTGAAAAGAGCCTTTGGGTCTCACAAAAAAATGACTGCACCTGATCCCGCCCCCTCTAATGTATATATGCCAGCGATGGGCCGCCCACCAGTCTCCCTGTAATGGATCCCACCCACCAACGATCGGCACCATCGCTGGCCGATGCAGAGAGGGCCACAGAGTGGCCCTCTCTGCATTGGTGGGTTTAAAAAGGCATTGCAGTGATTCCTCAATGTTGAGGCATCAATGCAATACCTTAAAAGCGGCTGGAAGCGATCACGGTCACTTCCACTGCTTGAAACCCAAAAGGATGTGTCAGGCACCGATCAGCAACTATCTCCCACTAGTGTAGGATATGTGTGTATTCCTTTTCAACAAGGGATACCAAGAGAACAAAGGAAATAAAAAAAAAACAGAATTTATGCTTACCTGATAAATTACTTTCTCTTGCGGTGTATCCAGTCCACGGATTCATCCTTTACTTGTGGGATATTCTCATTCCCTACAGGAAGTAGCAAAGAGAGTACACAGCAAAGCTGTCCATATAGCTCCCCCTCTAGCTCCACCCCCCAGTCATTCGACCAAAGGTTAGGAAGAAAAAGGAGAAACCATAGGGTGCAGTGGTGACTGTAGTTTAAACAAAAAAATTTTTACCTGACTTAAATGCCAGGGCGGGCCGTGGACTGGATACACCGCAAGAGAAAGTAATTTATCAGGTAAGCATAAATTCTGTTTTCTCTTGCAAGGTGTATCCAGTCTACGGATTCATCCTTTACTTGTGGGATACCAATACCAAAGCTTTAGGACACGGATGAAGGGAGGGAACAAGACAGGTACCTTAAACGGAAGGCACCACTGCTTGCAAAACCTTTCTCCCAAAAATAGCCTCCGAAGAAGCAAAAGACTCGAATTTGTAAAATTTGGCAAAAGTATGCAGTGAAGACCAAGTCGCTGCCTTACAAATCTGTTCAACAGAAGCCTCATTTTGAAAGCCCATGTGGAAGCCACTGCTCTGGTAGAATGAGCAGTAATTCTTTCAGGAGGCTGCTGGCCAGTAGTCTCATAGGCCAAATGGATGATGCTTTTCAGCCAAAAGGAAAGAGAGGTAGCAGTCGCTTTCTGACCTCTCCTCTTACCAGAATAGATAACAAACAAGGAAGATGTTTGTCTGAAATCCTTAGTTGCTTGTAAATAGAACTTTAAAGCACGAACTACATCAAGATGTGTAATAGATGTTCCTTCTTCGAAGATAGATTAGGACACAGGGAAGGAACAACTATTTCCTGGTTAATATTCTTGTTAGAAACAACTTTAGGAATAAAACCAGGCTTGGTACGCAAAACTACCTTATCTGCGTGGAACACCAGGTAAGGTGAATCACACTGTAAGGCAGATAATTCTGAAACTCTTCGAGCAACTTTCCAAGATAACAACTTAATGTCTATGGAATGTAAAGGTTCAAATGGAACCCCTTGAAGAACTGAAAGAACTAGATTCAAACTCCATGGCGGAGCCACAGGTTTATAGACAGGCTTGATTCTGACTAAAGCCTGAGCAAATGCTTGAACGTCTGGTACTGCCAGAAGCTTGTGTAACAGGATAGACAAAGCAGATATTTGTCCTTTTAAGGAACTAGCTGACAATCCTTTCTCCAGTCCTTCTTGGAGAAAGGACAATATCCTGGGAATCCTAATCTTACTCCATGAGTAACCCTTGGATTCACACCAACAAAGATATTTCCACCATATCTTATGGTAGATTTTCCTGGTGACAGGCTTTCTAGCCTGAATCAGAGTATCTATAACTGACTCAGAGAACCCACGCTTTGATAGAATTAAGCGTTCAATCTCCAAGCAGTCAGACGTAGAGAAACTAAATTTGGATGCTTGAACGGACCCTGTATTAGAAGATCCTGCCTCATTGGCAGTGTCCATGGTGGGACAGATGACATGTCCACTAGGTCTGCATACCAAGTACTGCGTGGCCACGCAGGCGCTATCAGAATCGCCAAAGCCTTTTCCTGCTTGATTCTGGCAACCAGACGCGGGAGGAGAGGAAACAGTGGAAAAACATAAGCCAGATTGAAGGACCAAGGCACTGCTAGAGCATCTATCAATACCGCCTTGGGATCCCGGGACCTGGACCCGTAGAGAGGAAGTTTGGTGTTCTGACAGGACGCCATCAGATCCAACTCTGGGGTGCCCCATAGCTGAGTCAGCTGGGCAAATACCTCCGGGTGGAGTTCCCACTCCCCCGGGTGAAAAGTCTGACGACTTAGAAAATCCGCCTCCCAGTTGTCTACTCCTGGGATGTGAATTGCTGAGAGATGGCAGGAGTGATCCTCTGCCCACCTGAATATTTTGGTTACTTCGGTCATCGCTAGGGAACTCTTTGTTCCCCCCTGATGATTGACGTAAGCTACAGTCGTGATGTTGTCCGACTGAAATCTGATGAATTTGGCCGCTGCTAGTTGAGGCCATGCCTGAAGAGCGTTGAATATCGCCCTCAGTTACAGAATGTTTATCGGGATAAGAGTTTCTTCCCGAGACCATAAGCCCTGAGCTTTCAGGGAGTCCCAGACTGCACCCCAGCCTAACAGACTGGCGTCGGTAGTTACGATGATCCACTCTGGCCTGCGGAAACATATTCCTTGAGACAGGTGATCCTAAGACAACCACCAGAGAAGAGAATCTCTGGTCTCCTGGTCCAACTGAATTTGAGGAGACAAATCTGCAAAATCCCCATTCCACTGTTTTAGCATGCATAGTTGCAGTGGTCTGAGGTGTATCCGAGCAAAAGGGACTATGTCCATTGCTGCAACCATTAGTCCAATTGTCTCCATGCACTGAGCCACAGATGGCCGAGGAATGGAATAAAGAGCTCGGCAAGTAGTTAAGAGTTTTAGCTTTCTGACCTCCGTCAGAAATATTTTCATTTCTACCGAGTCTATCAGGGTTCCTAGGAATGGAACTCTTGTGAGGGGGGAGAGAGAACTCTTTTTGATGTTCACCTTCCACCCGTGAGACCTCAGAAAGGCCAATACAATCTCCGTGTGAGACTTGGTTCTTTGGAAAGTTGACGCCTGAATTAAGATGTTGTCTAGGTAAGGCGCCAATGCTATGCCCCACGGTCTTCGAACCGCCAGGAGGGACCCTAGCACCTTTGTGAAAATTCTGGGAGCAGTGGCCAACCCGAAAGGAAGAGCCACAAACTAAAAATGCTTGTCCAGAAAAGCGAACCTGAGAAACTGGTGATGATCTTTGTGGATAGGAATGTGCAGATACGCATCCTTTAGATCCACGGTAGTCATATATTGACCCTCCTGGATCATAGGTAAGATTGTCCGAATGGTCTCCATCTTGAATGATGGGACTCTGAGGAATTTGTTTAGAATTTTGAGATCCAGGATTGGTCTGAAAGTTCCTTCTTTTTTTGGGAACCACAAACAGGTTTGAGTAAGACCCCAGTCCTTGTTCTGCAATTGGAACTGGGTGGATCACTCCCATTGTATGTAGATCTTCTACACAACGTAAAAACGCCTCTTTCTTTGTCTGATCTGTAGACAGACTAGAAATGTGGAACCTTCCCCTTGGAGGAGAGTCCTTGAATTCTAGAAGGTATCCCTGGGCTACAATCTCTAATGCCCAAGGATCGTGTACATCTCTTGCCCAGGCCTGAGCGAAGAGAGAGAGTCTGCCCCCTACTAGATCCGGTCCCGGATCAGGGGCTACCCCTTCATGCTGTCTTGGTGGCAGCTGCAGGCTTTTTGGCCTGTTTACCCTTATTCCAGCCCTGGTAAGGTTTCCAGTTTGCCTTGGGCTGTGAAGCGTTACCCTCTTGCTTTGCAGCCGGAGAGGATGAAGCGGGCCATTCCTGAAATTGCAAAAGGAATGAAAATTAGCTTTGTTCTTTGTTTTAAAGGCTTTGTCCTGAGGGAGAGCATGGCCTTTTCCCCCGGTGATATCTGAAATAATCTCTTTCAATTCAATAGCGTCTTCCCTTTGAAAGGAATGTTCAAAAGCTTGGATTTAAACAACACATCGGCCGACCAGGACTTTAGCCATAGCGCCCTGCGTGCCAAAATGGTGAAACCTGAATTTGTCGCCGCTAACTTAGCTATTTGGAAAGCGGCGTCAGTGATAAAAGAATTAGCTAGCTTTAGAGCCTTAATTCTATCCCTAATTTCCTCATATGAGGTCTCCGTCTGGAGCGAGTCTTCCAGCGCCTCAAACCAGAAAGCAGCTGCAGTAGTTACAGGAATAATGCAGGCAATAGGTTGGAGAAGAAAACCTTGTTGAACAAAAATTTTCTTAAGTAAACCCTCTAATTTTTTATCCATAGGGTCTTTAAAAGCACAACTGTCTTCAATTGGTATGGTTGTGCGTTTATCTAGTGTAGAAACAGCCCCCTCCACCTTAGGGACCGTCTGCCACGAGTCCCGCATGGGGTCAGATATGGGGAACATTTTCTTAAAAACAGGAGGGGGGACAAAAGGGGCACCTGGCCTATCCCACTCCCTAGTAACGATATCCGCAATCCTCTTAGGGACCGGAAACGCATCCATGTAAACAGGGACCTCTAGGTACTTGTCCATTTTACACAATTTCTCTGGGATCACCAAAGGGTCACAGTCATCCAGAGTAGCTAATACCTCCCTAAGTAAAACACGGAGGTGTTCTAGTTTAAATTTAAAAGCCAATGTATCTGAATCTGTCTGGGGAGGAACCCTTCCTGAATCAGAGACTTCTCCCTCAGACATCAAATCCCTCGCTCCCACTTCAGAGCGTTGTGAGGGTATATCGGATACGGCTACCAAAGCGTCAGAATGCTCATAATCTGTTCTTAAAACGGAGCTATCACGCTTTGCAGGTAACACGGGCAGTTTAGATAAGAAGGCTGTAAGAGAATTATCCATGACTGCCGCTAAGTCTTGTAATGTAAAAGGGTTAGACGCACTGGAGGTACTAGGCGTCGCTTGCGCGGGCGTAACTGGTTGTGACACTTGGGGAGAGGCAGACGGGCTACCCTCGTTACCTTCAGTCTGAGAATCATCTTGGGCCACATTCTTAAGTGCAACAATATGATCTTTAAAGTGTATAGACATATCAGTACAAGTGGGACACATTCTGAGAGGGGGTTCCATCATGGCTTCTAAACACATTGAACAAAGATTTCCCTTAGTGTCAGACATGTTTAACAGACTAGTAGAGTAGGCTTGGAATCACTTTAATCAAATAAAAAACACAAGTTGAAAAAAACGTTACTGTGCCTTTAAGAGATAAAAAGAGCACACAATTTTACAAAACGGTGAAAAATGCACAAACCAGAGCAGCCTAAAGCCAACACCTGGTTAAATCGCTACAGCACCTTGCCACAGCCTTGCTATGGCCCTACCTTCCCTTAGGGATCAGATTTGGGGGACTATAGCTTCTTTTAGGCCCTCAAACATCAGCAGGACCCTCCATGTGAAACAGCATGAACTTCTCTGCAATTCTAACTGTGCATCTGAGGCAATTAGGCCCCTCCCACTCTACTCAGGAGCTGTGAGGCCTAGTAAATCACTCCTAAGTGACTAAAAAACAGCCATGTGGTAATAACCCCAGAAAAAGAAAAAACAAAAACAAAAGTGTCTTGCAAAATGATTTTTCCTTAGCCAAACAATTGATTACCCTGAATAAGTGTCAACCAGTATATTAGCCCTATTATGTAAGCATTCAATTCCTTACTAAGTCTGAGAACATAGCTTACCCTCCCCTCATGGGGATATTGTCAGTCCTTCTAGCATTATCTCAGTCTTGTCTAGAAATAAATGACTGAACATACCTTATTGCAGATCACCCTGCAAACTGTTCCCCCCAACTGAAGTTTTCTGGTACTCCTCAGTCCTGTGTGGGAACAGCAGTGGATTTTAGTTACAACATGCTAAAATCATTTTCCTCTCAGCAGAAATCTTCATCACTTTTCTGCTAGAGAGTAAATAGTACAAACCGGTACCATTTAAAATAACAAACTTTTGATTGAAGATAATAAAAACTACAATTCTAACACCACATTCACTTTACACTCCCGAGTGAGACCCTAGTGCTTAGAGCCAGCAAAGAGAATGACTGGGGGGTGGAGCTAGAGGGGGAGCTATATGGACAGCTTTGCTGTGTACTCTCTTTGCTACTTCCTGTAGGGAATGAGAATATCCCACAAGTAAAGGATGAATCCGTGTACTGGATAAACCTTGCAAGAGAAAGAAGTGAATTTAAAAGTGTCTTAAAATTACCTGCTCTATCTGAATCATGCAAGTTTAATTTCGACTTTCCTATCACTTTAAGTAATACATTTGTAATTTTTCATTGTTTTCTCTAAGTATTAGTCTTTGGGTTTATAGAGATTTATACAGATTTTATACTCTATATAGCAAAAATAAAAGCACTATTGATTTAACTTGACAATAGTGCTAATATTTTTGTCCTCCACTTGTAATCTAGGCCAATGTGTTTAAGTGCTTATGAACAGTTTTAATAAGGACATCACAACCTGGACACCTTCCTCAATACTATACACTTGTCCAGCAGGTTACAACTACGGTACAGTTGAAAAGATAGAAGTGAGATGCATTTCAAATACATTTCATGTACTTTTGAAGAAAAGTTCAAACAAAAAAAACAAAAAAAAATAGTGAGGTGAAAAGAGATTAATGTGCCTACTGAAAGGAGAATCATAGTTAAAGGGACACTAAACCCATTTTTTTCTTTCTTTCATGAATCAGATAGAGCATGCAATTTTAAGCAACTTTCTAATTTACTCCTATTATCATTTTTTTCATTCTCTTGCTATCTTTATTTAAAAAGCAGGAATGAGCCTGCCCATTTTTGGTTGAGAACCTGGTTTATGCTTGCTTATTGGTCGGTAAATGTAAGCCTCCAATAAGCAAGTGCTATCCATGGTGCTGAACCTAAAATGGGCTGGCGCTAAGATTTACATTCCTGCTTTTAAAATAAAGATAGCAAGAGAAAGAAGAAAATTTGATAATAGGAGTAAATTAGAAAGTTAATTAAAATGTCATGCTCTATCTGAATCATGAAAGAAAAAAAAATTGGGTTCAGTGTCCTTTTAATATGGAACTGAAAAACCTCCATAAAAGGGAAAAAAGACTGGAATAAGCTCTGGACAGTTATATAAAAGCTGTTCTAGCAAAATAATTCATTTCTCAGCCAAAACACATAGAATTATGAAGTGTCCTCATAATCTGAGCAGAAGATGTGTCCCTGCTCTTTCTCCAGACGTACCTGCACGCCTCACTGAAGGTCATCCCCACAAAATCTCTGGAGAGAGTTTCTGTCATCAATAAGTTGTTGAGGCTGTCCAGGAAATTATACTGCCAGCTCTCCTTGTTTACCTACAAAAAAATACAAATACCTTTTAGAAATTGTGTCTTTATATACAGATAAATTGGTATATATATACATATATACACAAATACTGTGTGTCCATTTATTAATGTGCGGACTGACATGATCCGATATCACGGATCATGTCTGCCGCACATCGATAAATGCGGACAGCATAAGCTGTCGGAATTTATCTTTGCACCAGCAGTTCTAGTGAACTGCTGGTGCAATACCACACCCTGCAGTTTTGCGCTAGCAGGGGTGTCAATCAGCCCGATCGTATTCGATCGGGCAGATTGCTGTGAGTTAAGAAGCAGCGGTCTTAGGACAGCTGTTTCTTAACTTCCGCTTCAGCCAGAACTGAAGCGGAATGGGTCTGAGGCAGCATCCACTGCTTAATAAATAGACCCCTGTATGTAATTTTGAAATACTGTTTAGTTTACCTTTTTTTTTATTTTTTTTATTTTAAGTAACATTTGTTAGATTGCAGAATCCACAAAATCATACACAGAAATCTTCAAAATTAGCTTACAATTAAATATTTAAAATATACATATATATATATATATATATATATATATATATATATATATCAAACAATAAAATATAAACAAAAACTCTGTACTGGGAAAAAAACAGAATTTATGCTTACCGGATACATTTATTTCTCTTGTGATGTATCGAGTCCACGGATTCATCCATACTTGTGGGATATTCTCCTTCCTAACAGGAAGTGGCAAAGAGAGCACCCACAGCAGAGATGTCTATATAGCTCCTCCCTTAGCTCCGCCCCCAGTCATTCGACCGAAGGCTAGGAAGAAAAAGGAGAAACTATAGGGTGCAGAGGTGACTGAAGTTTTTAAAATAAAAATATACTACCTGTCTTAAAAAGACAGGGCGGGCCGTGGACTCGATACATCACAAGAGAAATAAATTTATCAGGTAAGCATAAATTCTGTTTTCTCTTGTAAGATGTATCAAGTCCACGGATTCATCCATACTTGTGGGATACCAATACCAAAGCTTTAGGACACGGATGAAGGGAGGGACAAGACAGGTACCCTAAACGGAAGGCACCACTGCTTGTAGAACATTTCTCCCAAAAATAGCCTCCGAAGAAGCAAAAGTATCGAATTTGTAAAATTTCAAAAAAGTATGAAGCGAAGACCAAGTCGCCGCCTTACAAATCTGTTCAACAGAAGCCTCATTTTTAAAAGCCCATGTGGAAGCCACTGCTCTAGTAGAATGAGCAGTAATTCTTTCAGGAGGCTGCTGGCCAGCAGTCTCATATGCCAAACGGATGATGCTTTTCAGCCAAAAGGAAAGAGAGGTAGCCGTAGCCTTTTGACCTCTCCATAATAAACAACAAACAATGAAGATGTTTGTCAGAAATCTTTAGTTGCTTGTAAGTAGAACTTTAAAGCACGAACCACATCAAGATTGTGCATCAGACGTTCCTTCTTTGATGAAGGATTAGGACACAGAGAAGGAACAACAATCCCCTGATTGATATTCCTATTAGAAACAACCTTAGGAAGAAACCCAGGTTTGGAACACAAAACCACCTTATCTGCATGGAAAACCAGGTAAGGTGAGTCACACTGTAAAGCAGATAACTCAGAAACTCTTTGAGCCGAAGAGATAGCTACTAAAAACAAAACTTTCCAAAATAGAAGCTTAATATTTATGGAATGCAAAGGTTCAAACGGAACCCCTTGAAGAACTTTAAGAACTAAGTTTAGGCTCCATGGTGGAGCAACAGGTTTAAATACAGGCTTGATCCTGACCAAAGCATGACTAAATGCGTGAACGTCTGGGACATCTGCCAGACATTTGTTTAAAAGAATAGACAAAGCAGATATTTGTCCTTTTAAGGAACTAGCTGATAATCCCTTCTCCAATGCTTCTTGAAGAAAGGACAAAATTCTAGGAATCCTAATCTTACTCCATGAGTAACCTTTGGATTCACACCAATAAAAATATTTGCTCCAAATCTTATGATAGATCTTCCTGGTGACAGGCTTTCTAGCTTGAATCAGGGTATCAATGACCGACTCAGAGAAACCACGCTTTGATAGAATCAGGCGTTCAATCGCCAAGCAGTCAGACGCAGAGAAATTAGATTTGGATGCGTGAATGGACCTTGGATTAGAAGGTCCTGCCTCATTGGCAAAGTCCACGGTGGAACCGATGACATGTCCACTAGGTCTGCATACCAAGTCCTGTGTGGCCACGCAGGTGCTATCAGAATCACTGAAGCTCTCTCCTGCTTGATTCTGGCAACCAGACGTGGGAGGAGAGGAAATGGTGGAAATACATAGGCCAGATTGAAGGACCAGGGCACTGCTAGAGCATCTATCAGGACTGCCTGGGGATCCCGGGACCTGGACTCGTAACAAGGAAGTTTGGCATTCTGACGGGACGCCATCAGATCCAATTCTGGTGTGCCCCATAGCTGAGTCAGCTGGGCAAATACCTCCGGATGGAGCTCCCACTCCCTCGGATGAAAAGTCTGACGACTTAGGAAATCCGCCTCCCAGTTCTCTACCCCTGGGATATGGATTGCTGAGAGATGGCAAGAGTGATCCTCCACCCATCGGATTATTTTGGTTACCTCCATCATCGCTAGAGAACTCTGTGTTCCTCCTTGATGATTGATATAAGCTACAGTCGTAATGTTGTCTGACTGAAATCTGATGAATTTGGCTGCAGCTAGCTGAGGCCACGCCTGAAGCGCATTGTATATTGCTCTCAGTTCTAGAATGTTTATCGGAGTTTCCTCCCGAGACCATAAGCCCTGAGCTTTTAGGGAGTTCCAGACAGCACCCCAGCCTAGCAGGCTGGCATCTGTCGTTACTATGAGCCACTCTGGCCTGCGGAAACACATTCCCTGAGACAGGTGGTCCTGAGACAACCACCAGAGAAGAGAATCTCTGGTCTCCTGGTCCAAATGTAGTAGGGGAGATAAATCTGCATAATCCCCATTCCACTGTTTGAGCATGCATAGTTGCAGTGGTCTGAGGTGTAGGCTGGCAAAAGGAACTATGTCCATTGCCGCAACCATGAGTCCAATTACCTCCATACACTGAGCCACTGATGGCTGAGGAATGGAATGAAGAACTCGGCAAGTGGTTAAGAGCTTTGATTTTCTGACCTCCGTCAGAAATATTTTAATTTCTACCGAGTCTATCAGAGTCCCTAGGAAGGAAACTCTTGTTAGAGGGAAGAGAGAACTCTTTTTATGTCCATTTTCCACCCGTGAGATCTCAGAAAAGCCAACACGATGTCCGTGTGAGACTTGGCTAGCTGGAAAGTCGATGCCTGAATCAAGATGTCGTCTAGATAAGGCGCCACTGCTATGCCCCGTGGTCTTAGAACCGCCAAAAGGGACCCTAGCACCTTTGTGAAAATTCTGGGAGCCGTGGCCAACCCGAAGGGAAGGGCCACGAACTGGTAATGCCTGTCCAGAAAGGTGAATCTGAGGAATTGATGATGATCTCTGTGAATAGGGATGTGTATATACGCATCCTTTAAGTCCACGGTAGTCATATATTGACCCTCCTGGATCAGAGGTAGAATAGTCCGAATGGTCTCCATCTTGAATGATGGTACTCTGAGGAACTTTGAGATCCAAGATTGGTCTTAAAGTTCCCTCTTTTTTGGGAACCACAAACAGGTTTGAGTAAAAACCTAGCCCTTGTTCCGCTTTTGGAACTGGGCGGATTACTCCCATGGTATGCAGGTCTTCTACACAGCGTAAGAATGCCTCTCTCTTTGTCTGGTTTGCAGACAATTGAGAAACGTGAAATCTCCCCCTTGGGGGGGAGTCTTTGAAGTCCAGAAGATATCCCTGGGACACAATTTCTAAAGCCCAGGAATTGTGAACATCTCTTGCCCAAGCCTGAGTGAAGAGAGAGAGTCTGCCCCCTACTAGATCCAGTCCCGGATCGGGGGCTACCCCTTCATGCTGTCTTGGAGGCAGCAGCAGGCTTCTTGGCCTGTTTACCTTTGTTCCAAGTCTGGTTAGGTCTCCAGACTGACTTGGATTGGGCAAAATTCCCCTCTTGCTTTGCAGCAGGGTAAGCTGAAGCGGGACCACCCTTGAAGTTCCGAAAGGAACAGAAATGATTTTGTTTGGTCCTCATTTTATTTGTTTTATCCTGAGGGAGGGCGTGGCCTTTCCCTCCAGTGATGTCTGAAATAATCTCTTTTAGTTCAGGCCCGAATAGGGTCTTTCCTTTGAAAGGGATGTTCAAAAGTTTCGATTTTGATGACACATCAGCAGACCAGGACTTAAGCCATAACGCCCTGCGTGCTAAAATGGCAAAACCTGAATTCTTTGCCGCTAACTTAGCCAGTTGGAAAGCGGCATCTGTAATAAAAGAATTAGCCAACTTAAGGGCCTTAATTCTGTCCACAATATCCTCTAATGGAGTCTCCATCTGAAGAGCCTCTTCTAGAGCCTCGAACCAGAAAGCAGCTGCAGTAGTTACAGGAACAATGCACGCAATAGGTTGGAGAAGAAAACCTTGATGAACAAAAATTTTCTTCAGGAGACCCTCTAATTTTTTATCCATAGGATCTTTGAAAGCACAACTGTCTTCGATAGGTATAGTTGTACGCTTAGCCAGAGTAGAAATAGCTCCCTCCACATTAGGAACTGTCTGCCACAAGTCCCACATGGTGTCAGATATGGGAAACATTTTCTTAAAAACAGGAGGGGAAGCGAACAAAATACCTGGTCTATCCCACTCCTTAGTAACAATATTCACAATCCACTTAGGGACTGGAAAAACATCTGTGTAAACAGGAACCTCTAAGTATTTGTCCATTTTACACAATTTCTCTGGGACCCCTATAGGGTCACAATCATCTATAGTCGCTAATACCTCCCTGAGCAATAAGCGGAGGTGTTCAAGCTTAAATTTAAAGGCCGTCATATCAGAATCTGTCTGAGGGAGCGTCTTTTCTGAATCAGAAATTTCTCCCTCAGATAACAAATCCCTTACCCCTACTTCCGAACATTGTGAGGGTATATCGATACGGCTACTAAAGCGTCAGACGGCTCAGCATTTCTTCTTAACCCAGAGCTGTCACACTTTCCTTGTAAACCAGGCAGTTTAGAGAAAACCTCTGTGAGGGTTTTATTCATAACTATGGCCATGTCTTGTAAAATAAATGAATTTGACGCACTAGAGGTACTTGGCGTCACTTGTGCGGGCGTTACTGTTTGTGACACTTGGGGAGAGCTAGATGTTAAACCCTCATTTCCTTCTGTCTGAGAATCATCTATTGCAATATTTTTAAGTGCTAAAATATGCTCTTTATAATTTATAGACATATCAGTGCAAGTGGGACACATTCTAAGAGGGGGTTCCACAATGGCTTCTAAACACATAGAACAAGAATTTTCCTTGGTGTCAGACATGTTAAACAGGCTAGTAATGTAACAAGCAAGCTTGGAAAACACATTAATCAAAGTAAATAACACTTTAGAAAAAAAACGGTACTGTGCTTTTAAGAGAAAAAAAGCTGAACAAACTCTGCAAAACAGTGTAAAAAAACAGTAAACAAAACGAAATTTTTACAGTAGCATCATAAAGCCTTAGTAACTTTGCACAACTATGCAAATAAACAATTAACCCCTTAATGTAAAAACCGGATTGACAAAACGTCAAAAACCGGTAAAAAAAACGTTCAGCACCTTGCCACAGCTCTGCTGTGGCGCCTACCTGCCCTTTAGGAACGATTTGTGTTGAAAAAAACTTATTTACAGCCCTCAAACACCGTAGGAACCTCTGGAGAAGAAGCTGGATGTTTCTGAGGAAAAGAAACTGCGCAACTGAGGCGCGAAAATAGGCCCCTCCCACCTCACTCAATGTTATGGGGCCTAAAAGAAACACAACAGAGTGTTTCTTAAACTAGCCATGTGGGTTAATAACCCTTAAACAAGCCACAATGACCCCTTAAAGTCCCTCAAAAAACGTTATATTTGCAATAAAACCAAAACGTTTTTTCCTATCAGTGTCACCAGTAACTAATGAGCCCTTTTATGCAAGCTAGGATTCCTTTTTGATTCAGAATACAGCTTACCCTTCCCTCATGGGGATATTGCCAGCCTTTTCTAGAAATAACACAGTCTGTCTAGAAAAAAATAGACTGAACATACCTCAATGCAGTTTAGTCTGCAAACCGTTCCCCCAACTGAAGTTTTTCTGTACTCTTCAGCCCTTGTGAGAACAGCATTGGATCTTAGTTAAAAAGTGCTAAGATCATCATCCTCCTTGCAGAAATCTTCATCCCTTTTCTGTCAGAGAGTAAATAGTACACACCGGTACTATTTAAAATAACAAACTTTTGCTTGAGAACATAAAAACTAACATTTTTGTCACCACACTCACTTTTCCCTTCCTAGCAGTTAAGCAGGCAAAGAGAATGACTGGGGGCGGAGCTAAGGGAGGAGCTATATAGACAGCTCTGCTGTGAGTGCTCTCTTTGCCACTTCCTGTTAGGAAGGAGAATATCCCACAAGTATGGATGAATCCGTGGACTCGATACATCTTACAAGAGAAAATGGGTAAAATGCTGGAATTTACTGAACAGGCATATATGCCTTATATCAAATGCTCAAACCATACCAGAACCTGGTATGCAGAATCACTATAAGCTACATACTGAACCTCAGAACAGACAACTCGCTTTCTGCAGTTCTACATCATCTACCATTCCTACATTAGACCAGACTCCTGTTCCCGCAACTCCTCTGTAAGCTACATGTCACATGTCAACTTCATACTTCTGGTCCTGAAGGCCACTACATTAAAATCCCTATTGTGGATTTGCTGTGTACTGTGCTTTCTGCTAAAGGAATAGTCAAGCTAAAATTTAACTTTTAAGATTCAGATAGAGCACATCATTTTAAACAACTTTCCAATTCACGTCCATTATCTAAATGTGTGCAATTGTTTTATATGCACATTTTCTGAGGCACCATCTCTTACTCAGCATGTGCAAGGTTCACAGGATATTCATATTTGCATTTTCGATGTAATTGTAACTTAGGTTAGATTTTATTTTACAGGTAAATTTGTCTTTATTTTGACTAGGTAGCTATTAAATAGTTAATAACTATTTAATAACTATTCTACCTAGTTAAAATAAATACAAAGTTGCCTGTAAAATAAAAATAAATCCTAAAATAGCTACAATGTAACTATTAGTTATATTGTAGCTAGCTTAGGGTTTATTTTATAGTTAAGTATTTAGTTTTAATTAGGAATAATTTAGTTAATTGTAGTAATTTTATTTAGATTTATTTAAATTATATTTAAGTTAGGGGGGTGTTAGGGTTAGACTTTAGGGGTTAATAACTTTAATATAGTGGAGGCGACGTTGGGGGTGGCAGATTAGGGGTTAATAAGTGTAGGTAGGTCGCGGCGACATTGGGGGTGGCAGATTAGGGGTTAATAAATATAATGTAAGTGTCGGCGATGTTGGGGGGCAGCAGATTAGGGGGTTAATAGATATAATGTAGGTGGCGGCGGTGTCCAGAGTGGAAGATTAGGGATTAATAATATAATGCAGGTGTCGGCGATGTTGGGGGCGGCAGATTAGGTGTTAATAAGTGTCAGATTAGAGGTGTTTAGACTCAGGGTTCATGCTAGGGTGTTAGGTGTAGACATAAATTTTCTTTCCCCATAGGAATCAATGGGGCTGCGTTAGGAGCTTTACGCTGCTTTTTTGCAGGTGTTAGTTTTTTTTTTTCAGCCAGCTCTCCCCCATTGATTTCTATGGGGAAATCGTGCACAAGCACGTTTTGCCAGCTCACCGCTACCGTAAGCAGCGCTGGTATCGAGTTGAGATGTGGAGCAAAATTTTGCTCTCTGCTCACTTTTCTGCGGCTAACGCCGGGTTTGTAAAAACCCATAATACCAGCATTGTCTGTAGGTGAGCAGTGAGGGAAAAACTGCTCGTTAGCACCGCACACCATTACCGACAAAACTCATAATCTAGCCAAATGTTTTTACTTACATTTAATTTACATTTAATGGATCATAAAAGTAAACAATATTAAAATGATCTATAGTAATACCCAAAACTATATTGTCTGATAATTAGCCACAATAACTATGCCCTAATTTGTACAAAATATTGTATAACTTAGACACAAGGGAGCACAAAACATGAAACAAAAGAATATAAGGATAGTAGGAATATCTGATTCTTTAAAAGTTCTAGGCACGTCAGTCTTTTTACATAGTAAGCCTTTTATTTCTCAAGTGTTAGATGGCCATAGCAAAGAGATTAAACAGATACACAGAATACCACAGCCACTTCCCCTTGTTTATGGAATTATACTCACAGGAAGCCAAATGTTTATAAAAGCCAAAAGCTTTTATAAAATATCAGTATGACTATTCATTTTGTCTATATATCTCAGCAGCCTCCAGTTTAATTCCTTGGGAGCAAATGTACTAATCAAAAAACATAAATTATTCATCAATTAATTAGCCACTCTAATGGTTGGTCATTTGGATATGACCAAAGCATGTTTATTAAATGCAAATTAAAATTGTTGTCACTAACAGAAAATACATAATCATAAAATAACAAAATAAAAATTACACTGATCTATTTAAAATGTTTCATTTAATTATTAAACTAATTTCTCATTACAATTATGATTATTATTATAGCAATGTAGTTGTAGGTTGGTGTTGAAAATTAGTTTGATTTCATAATTTAATTAAAGGGACACTAAACCCAAAAAATTCTTTCAGGATTCAGATAAAGAATACAATTTTAAGCAACGTTCCAATTTACTTCTATTATCTAATTTGAAGAAATAGCTATGCACATGGGTGAGCCAATCACATGGGTAATCTATGTGCAGCAACCAATCAGCAACTACTGGGCCTATCTAGATATGCTTTTCAGCAAATTATATCAAGAGAATGAAGCAAATTAGATAAAATAAGTCAATTAGAAAGTTGTGTAAAATGACATGTTCTTTCTAAATCATGAAAGAAAAAAAATTGGGTTTCATGTCCCTTTAATAAGAGTAATCCTGACAGGGAGTGAATTGTATTACAAAGTTGCCATGGTTTTTTTAAAAAATGGAGCCCCTTTATTTGTTTTTGAAAAACTGTAAATTTTAAAAACAACCAACCATTTACAAAAAGCATTGCACTCAGGTTTTGGTAATTATGCTTAACAAAACCCTAATTAATGAATAACAAATGTAAATAGAATTTTTTTGAAATACCCCATAACCAAGAATAACCATATAATAACAATCACCTAGATTCCGAGTTTTGTGCTAAGGATGCAAAAATAATGCCCACAAATTTGCGTTTCTGCAGTCTTCATAGCTCTGCCATTACGAGTTACTGAAAGCCTCCTTGTGCTGTGCGGTATGGTGCGTTAAGCTCCATACCGCTCAAATACCAAGGGCTGAGTTTACCTGCTCGTGCACGTTTTCCCACATAGACATCAATGGGGAGAAAGTGTTAGAAAAAAACTAACATCTGTGATCATGGAATGGCGAACGCCGTAACGCAACCCCATTGAAGTCTATGGGGTAAGAAAGTTACGTTTAAACACCCTAACATAAACAAGTAATAAATATATTATATATTAATTACTGAATATAAAACAATGTATTCACATTTAAAGCACATAAAATACACTGAAGGGACATCTTCCTTTATATAAATAAAACAAAATCAATGCGTATATAGGTAATAGCTAAAAACATACTCACAAATGCGATAAACATAAAAATAAAAAATAAAAAAATATAGAAATGATATGATGTGCAAAATATTGCGACTCAATAAAGTTCCTTGCAAAAGTGCTTGCGTTTGAAAAAGAAACTCTTATAGTTGTGGCCAGAGATTCATTGACAGCAGCCCCTTATTAATTCCCTCTATGGATAATTATTCCGTGTCTTGGGGAATAAAAAAGCTTGTATCTACGGCCAGTGTTTTATCTAAGGTTAGTGTTGGTAATCCCAGAAAATAATCCTCTATGAGCAGTGGAAGGTTTTTGCTCAGTGAGTGGAGGTAAGGGAGTTTGTTGCCATTGCAACCCGGTTGGACCCACGTGACCAATGTGCACATGACACTAGGTTAAGGGTCAAATGGGAACAGTGTGAAATGTCAGTGTAAACAGTAACAATTTTTTGTGGCTTGTAACGGTTTACATGTTTATACTTGCGACTTTGTTTTTTTTGCAACTCCTGGATGGTTCTTCTGTATCCTTTGTATCCGCTATGCACCTCCCTCCGTTCTGTGTAAGAACTCCTCAGGGTGGGTGCAGGATTTTTGACGTTTCCTTGTGGTGGCAGAAATGAACCCAAGTGGTTTAAGTCAACGTGTTTCACCCTGTGTGACTGGGCTTTATCAAGACTTCTAAATACTGGTCAATATGTCTGACCTTAGATAAAACACTGGCCGTAGATACAAGATTTTTTACTCCCCAAGACACGGAATAAATATCCATAGAGGGAATTAATAAGGGACTGCTGACAATGAATCTCTGGCCACACCTATAAGAGTTTCTTTTAAAACTCAAGCACTTTCGCAAGGAACTTTATTGAGCCGCAATATTTTGCACATCATATAATTTCTATATCTGTTTTTTCATTTTTATGTTTAATGTCATTTGTGAGTCTGTTTTTAGCTATTACCTATATATGCATTGAATTCGGTTTATTTATATAAAGGGAGACATCCCTTCAGTGTATTTTATGTGTTTTTAAAGTGAATAAATTGTTTTATATTCAGTAATTAGTATATAATATATTTATTACTTATTCATATCCCTGCTTTTTAGCACTGTATCTTTTATTTCTATCAATTGTACTATACATGTAAGTAAATTCAGAGGGGTCTTTTTGATACAGCAGAATCTAGGGTTATTTTTATTAGAGCGCTCTCTATCACCATATTGTTACTCTAACATAAACTCCTAGTCTAAACACCCCTAATCTGCCGCCCCCAACATCGCCAACACTAAATAAAATTATTAACCCCTAATCTGCTGTGCCCCAACATTGCTGACACTAAATAAATGTATTTACCCCTAATCTGCTGCTCCCCAACACTATATAAACCTTATGACCCCTGATCTGCCAGCCCCCACATTGTAACTAATAAACAAAACCTATAAACCCCTAAACCGCTGGCCCCCCACATCGCAAAACACTAAATTAAACTATTAACCCCAAAACCTAACACCCCCTAACTTTAAATTATACAATATAACTATCTTTAAATAAATAAAAACTTACCTGTGAAATAAAAAATTCTACGTTTAAACTATAAATCAACCTAACATTCCTATTCTAATAAAATAAAAAAAACTACCAATTAAAAAACCTAAATTACAAATTAAAAAAACTAACACGGGGGGCGGAGCCTAGCCACGACTGTTAATGGCTGCACATTGAGAGTGCTCTGATACCCAAATACTCTCAGTGTAAGGTTAAACACGACATGCAGCACTAAAAATGATCCTGAAGCAGCACAATTGACTGGTGAACATATATACATTGAAGCGGTCACCTAATCAAGCACGGCTGGATATTAATAAGATTGCAGAGCCAGGCCTACAGCGACGCCGTGAAGGAGTCACAACCCGCATCTATCTGGCGCCCTTCGGTGCCGCGGCCTACCTGTGAGGAGTAGCAGAGAACCGCACACTGAGCGGCCGGAGCACTGGACAACATCTGAGTAGCCCCCTCCTTGCGGTCCGAAATAGACCCAGCAACGAAGCGCTTGCCGGCGCACACCTGACCGCGGCTAATAAACCCCAGATCCGTGAAGAGGCCCCGGTATACACCGGTGACTTACCTACTACTGGCAGGCGGCATTAAAGATCCCTACGAGGTGGCCGCGGCAGAGAAGACTGACCGGAGGAGTGGTGAGTGGCACCTCGGTGCGTAGTTCAAAACCGAGTGGAGAGGTGGCAAGTAACTGGCAGTACACGTGCAATAGAGAGCAAGAGTGTGCACTTGCAGAAGCACAAGTTAGATAGCACAACAAAAGTTTACATATACATAAGGGGACTGCTTATATAGTTGCAGGGAAAACTGGAGGCATAGAGGTACTAACTAAATGGCCGAGAAATAAATGCCACTAGGCCGCCACACTTGTGATTGATACGCACTCCCTAATAGCAGCTACTCTTGTACACAGCCCCTAACAATAAGGAGTGATAGAGACAGATGTGAAAAGGGAAAATTGCAACATAGGCCCAACTTTGTGTGCAACGTTAATATGACAAGCAAGAGAGGCCCCAAGGTACACAAGGCCCTGCATACATCAAATATGGACAGTTATTTGATACCTACTGACTCAGGACAAAATCCACCAAAAGACATAACAGAGCCTGTACTTTCACAAGAGACAGCTCCCTCCCAAGGTACTGAGCCTAAACAGTGTGATTATATCACAAAAGAAGATATTAGACATTTATCATCTAAAAAAGATATAAAGGAGGCCATTATGGAAATGAAAAATATGTTTGGGGCCCTTAAAAAAGACATTGCCACTATAGATCATCGTGTTACACTTGCAGAGGAGTCACAAGAGGCGCTGCGTGCTGATGTACAGCATAACACTAATTGTATTCAATCACAAGACATGACTGTTCAAAATCTAACTGAAAGGATTGAAGATTTAGAGAACAGGAGTCGACGGAATAACTTGAGACTGAGAGGAGTTCCTGAGACTGTGACCCCGAATGAAATCAATGAGTACATTCAGAAGCTGTTTAAACACATCAAAAATAACCCTGAAGAAGGGGATATTCATGTGGAGAGAGCCCACAGGGCCTTGCGACCTAAGCCGCCAGCGAGAGCACCCCCCAGGGATATTATAGTCAAGCTCCTGTCATATAGAGACAGGGAGGAAATACTCCGCCACGCCAGAAATAGACAGCCACTATCTTACGAGGGAACAGAGATACAGGTCTATACAGATTTGTGCCCTGCAACCCTTCAAAAACGGAGGGAGATGCGCTTTCTAACACTGCAACTTAAGGAGCAAAGGATCCCATATAGATGGGGTTTCCCAACATGTCTCATTGCCACTAAGGATGGAGTCACAGCCACTTATCGCACAATATCTGACCTACCTGCTTTTAACCAGGCACTTGGAACACAAATAAGGCCTCTACACCCTGCAGCAGAACCTGCACAAGAAGGAGGAATTCACATGGAAGAGAGAGTCCCACAAAACAGAAGACTGCCTTAAACATCTTACTCTCCCATTGGAACAATGGACTGTGTCTGCATAAGTGAATATGTTGAGGCTGCAGGACATTATAAAGGATAGATGCTTCACTCAAGACATGGATCTTCATGTCTAGCAGCTAAGTATATAATGTATCTTGAATGCACATAGTTAGCCTGATAATGATAAAGTTATAACATGTCACATGCTCCATATTAAATGTACAAAGTCAGCACCCAGGGACAGCAGAGCAACTGGCGGCCCACACATGGCTATAGTAGTTATTATAAATATTATTGTCTGGGACACTTCAATTCTTTTTTGATTTATGTATGCCATGCTTAAGATCACAGACCTATGGGACTATATTCAACCACAGTTATACCGATATGTCACAGCACCCCTTTGGAAATTTTGCATGAACTCCCTCTAGCTGTAATGCAAATGTGTGGACTACCTGTGAACAAGCATTAACCACTTACCATATAGAAAATACAATAGAAAGAATGATATTACTGATTTTGCACATGTTACTGCACTGTTTAAATGTTTATTGTTATCATTAGATTTAGGAGCATACCAGTTAGTTGTGCTCACCAGACCTCATTACAATCAATGTCAAAGGACTTAACAGCCCTGGGAAGCGGTCAATTGTCACTAGGGACCTTCAGAGGATGGGCGGGGACGTTGTGTATGTTCAGGAGACGCACTTCTCTAAATTTAAAGAACCGAAATGGTATAATCAAAAATTCCCAGTAGCACACTTTGCATCTGGCCCATCTAAAAAAAACGGGGTGGGAATACTATTCGGGACTAGGGTACCTTTTCGGATGGAGCAGACAATAAAAGACCCTGAGGGTAGGTTTCTGATGCTAATTGGGACGCTATATGGAAAACATGTAACATTTGTTAACGCCTACTTACCTAATGTGGCACAGGATGTCTTTTTTAAAAAGCTAACAAATAATATCCTGGAAAACCAGAAGGGGATTGTCTTCCTAGGTGGAGACTTTAACGTTTCATTCTGTCCTACATTAGATACTTCAGACGGTCTATCAAGTACTAAGCACAAAATTGTGAAACAAATAACTAAATGCATGAGGGACCTGGTCCTCCACGATATATGGCGTACAATGCACCCATCTACCAAGAATTACTCATTCTATTCTCATCCACACAGGAAATACACGAGAATTGATTATATTCTCACGGATCCAGCAGGATTATCTATTACCACCAGCAGCAATATAGGGCAGATCACCTGGTCTGACCATGCTCCTGTGAGATGCACCATCGAATGGCCGGAAATGCCTGTCACCCCGTTTGTATGGCGCCTCGATGAGGCCTTGCTGGATGACCCATTATTAAAGCAGAAATTAAACTGCGCCATTGAAGAATACTTCTGCATTAACTCAGAAGGTGACCTAGATGATAACTTGGTATGGGAGGCACATAAGTGTGTCATAAGAGGCGTCTTGATTAGACACACTTCGATCCTTCGAAGGGAACATAGACACCGATATAACATCCTTCTTCAAAAAGTTGAACAAGCTGAAACTGCACATAAAGCACGACCTGCGGACTGTGCATTGCAGGAGGACCTTGCTGAAGCCAGGGCAGCTCTTTTGACCCATATACAGGCTGAACAGCAATCTAAAGCCCTTAAGCTCCGACAGTATTACTTCGAACAAAGTAACAAAGCAGGCAAACTCCTAGCGCGAGCACTAGCACGCCAAAGACTGAAAACATATGTATATGAGATAACTGACTGCTCTGGTAACAAACACCAAGAAGGGTCGGCTATTGCTGACACCTTTGGAAGCTTTTATGAAACCCTATATAATCTGCATCCTACAGTCCAAGAGGAGCGGGATCAAACTCTTGGGGATCCCCAGGAGAGAGCCATACTAGACTACTTAAATGGAATAGAGATGCCTGGGCTGACACAGGCAGAGGCATCTAAGCTTGAGGCACCATTCACGATCAAAGAGATCCAATCAGCGATCAAGCTCCTGCCGGGAGGTAAAAGCCCCGGCCCAGATGGCTTTGGCATGCGCTACTACAAAGCATTCTCAGACAAACTAGCTCCACGCTTACTGAAGATATTCAATAAGCTGTCAGAAGGGACCTCACTGCCCGACTCTATGCTTGAAGCGCACCTCACAGTCATACATAAACCAGGAAAACCTGAGACCCAGCCTAGTAGCTACAGGCCAATCTCGCTCCTTAACTCGGACATTAAAATCCTGGCGAAGGTTATCGCTAATCGCATTTCTAAGCTCTTACCACAATTGGTCCACACGGACCAAGTGGGGTTTGTCCCGGGCAGAGAAGCCCGGGACAATATCCTTAGGGTAATACAACTGATATCCTTCACCCATAACAACTCAGCTCCGTTGGCCCTTGTGTCAACGGACGCTGAAAAAGCATTTGACCGGGTCAATTGGTCATTTATGAGACATGCCTTGGCTAAACTGGGTTTTGGTAACGGCATTATACGCACAATTTTCTCGTTATACTCATCACCGAGTGCTAAGGTGCGAGTCAATGGGATGTTCTCTAAATCCTTTAAGATCACCAATGGGACGAGACAGGGGTGTCCCCTGTCTCCTCTACTATTCGCAATAGTGATGGAGACGCTGGCTTGCAAAATCCGCAACAATCCTAACATCTCGGGATTAGTGGTCGGGCAAAAAGAGCACAAGTTAGCCATGTACGCGGACGACGTCCTTGTGATGTTATCTGATACGTCTGCCTCATTATCAGCACTATTGGCAGAGTTCGCGGAATTTGGAAAAGTCTCGGACTTTCTGCTTAATCTGACCAAATCCGAGATTATTAATATCTCCATACCAGTTGATACTTTCAAGGAGACATGCACGCTCTGCCCACTTAGTGTGACAAAACATCGTTTGAGATATCTCGGGATCATCCTGACACCAGTGGTCTCCGACATTGTCGACATAAATTACAAATTGCTTAGAGATGCAGTGAAAGAGGACCTGACGAAATGGAAAAACAAGTCCATCTCATGGATGGGCCGAATCCATGCGATCAAAATGAATGTTTTGCCTAGAGCTTTGTATATAATGCAGGCGGTACCTCTTTTATCGGCAATACCTCTTATCCACCAGATCCAATCGGAAATGGAGGCATATATATGGAATGGCATACGGCCGAGAATCAGGAAAAAAACAATGTATCTGCCTAGAGACAGAGGGGGAGCTGGAGTCCCCCTGCTGAAAATGTACTTTAAAGCGATAAATGTACAACGACTGGCCCACTGGTGTCATAACAAACCGGACAAGGCATGGATCGACCTTGACTGCGAGATCTTACAAAGAGGCAACGTAGGCACCCTTGCGTGGGTCTCGACAGAGAATCGGATCTCATTGATCCATCAATACCCACTATTGGAAGACGTTTTTTGTGTGTGGGATTCTCTGGTTAAGCAAGATAAATATATCTCTACCAAACCATCGCCTGTAACCCCGGTTTATGAAAACCCAGACAACGCTTTAGCATACAGAACACATGCCCCAAGACGTAAATATACGTTAGCAGAAGCGGCGGTTTCTAATGCTTTCTGTGACGGGAAGATCAAGGCCCAAGAGAGCCTGCAGGAATGGGATCAATGGCTATTCTCCTCCTGGTTCAGAGTAGCACAGTTTCATCACTACGTTAATGGACAAAGTGATATGGCTGCTTTCACAAGAGAGAGAACGCCCTTTGAATCAATATGTACAATGGCTCAACCACCGGGCCATCTGGTTTCACGCCTGTACAAATTACTGTCAACAGGCGATGAAGAGACACTGCCCTCTTATACAGAGGCATGGCAAAAGGATCTTGACTTAAATATCACCCCAACAGACTGGTTACAGATCTTCAATAAAGCTAAGAAAGCATCGGTTTCTATGAAACTACAAGAGATGCATTTTAAATTTCTAAGCCGATGGTACCTGACCCCACAAAGGCTGAATAAGATCTACCCACAGACAAATGGAGAGTGTTGGAGGGGCTGTGGAGAGCAGGGATCGATCATGCACATATGGTGGACATGTCCACGAATAGGTGTATTTTGGGAGGCGGTCTTCCGAGAGTGCAGCCGACTCCTGCAAATGATCTTGCCCCCAAACCCACAATACCTGGTCTATCATGCCATGCCTAAGATGGTGCTAGAGGCGAAGCGTGCTCTATTTCTTTTGCTGCTGAACTGCGCTAAGGGCCTAATTCCAAAGTATTGGAAATCAGTAACAGTGCCAAGCTTAAATGAATGGAAACATGGAGTTAGAGATCTGCTGGGTTTGGAAAGGTATCACTACCTTAGATCTGGGAAAATAGCCCTTCATGAACACATGGTCATGATATGGGAAGGCAAAAGCATATAATAGATCAAAATAGAGACCAATATTCTAATTGATACGCTGTTGCAGACCCTGGAGATGCACAACCTGACTCGCTATAGAGAACACATCCTAGATGAAAGAACTTATGAGAACTAATAATGTAATATATATATCACATTGGGTGATAGGAATAGCTTACCTACAAGGGTGAACCCCGCTCCTGCCCATATCCCTCACTCGCTCCCGCACATTCATGATTCCCTCCCTCCCCATCTCTTCCTTCCTCTCCCCTCCCCCCCCCCCTTTTTTTTTTTTTTTTTTTTCTCTCTCTCTTCTTCCCCCCTTCATCTTCCTCCTTTCTTCCTTCCGATACTGTTTACATTCTGGGTATGACTTAATACCCAAGCTTAATTATAACTCTGAAAAGACTGATACGCTTAAAACTATAATGTATAATAATGCACTGAAAGATGAGAACAATGTACCAGATATTTGAACCAAGAGCAATGTTGAAAATACTGTTAACGCACTGTTTACTTGACTGTAACTCAACTTAATGTTAAATATGCAACTCTTGTTTATTTGCCAAAGATTGTTGGTTATTTCTGTTTATGCTGGACATTCAATAAAGCTTTTCAAAAAAAAAAAAAAAAAACTAACACTACGAAAAAATTGAAAACATAAATTACAAATTAAAGAAAACAACAAATCCTACAAAAAATTAAATAAATCTAAGATTACAAAAAATAGTAAACACTAAAATTACGAAAAATAAAAAACACTGTTTACAAAAAATAATAAACAAAATTATCAAAAATAAAAACAATTACACCTAATCTAATAGCCCTATAAAAATAAAAAAGCCCCCCAAAATAAAAACACTCCCTAACCTACAATAAACTACCAATAGCCCTTAAAAGGACCTTTTGTAGGGCATTGCCCTAAGTTAAACAGCTCTTTTACCTAGAAAAAAATACTAAGTCCCCCCAACCTCTCAAAATAAAAAAATATAAGTCTAAAAAAAACCTAAGCTACCCATTGCCCCTAAAGGGGCATTTGTATGGGCATTGCCCTTAAAAGGGCATTCAGCTCTTTTACTGCCCTTAAAGGGGCATTCAGCTCTTTTAACCTGCCCAAAGCCCTAATCTTAAAAAAACCCACCACAAAAAATGTAGAAAAAAAAAAACACTAACCCCAGAATATCTACTCACGGTTCCTTAAGTCCCGACATCCATCTCCATCCAGGTGGTGAGAAGTCTTCATCCAGGTGGTGAAAAGTCTTCATCCAGGCGGCGACACCTTCATCCATCTTGGGGACGTCTTCCATATTCATCCCAGGGGCGCAGAGCGGAGCTATCCTGGACTACGATGACATCCTGCAGGGAGCATCCTCTTCATATAGTCACCGTCGTACAGTGAAATTGAATGCAAGGTACCTGTTTTAAAATGGCGTACCTTGCATTCCTATTGGCTGATTTGATTCTTCAAATTCAAATCAGCTAAAAGGATGAGAGCTTCTAAAATGAGTTTTTTATTTTTCATAATTTTAGTATTTATTATTTTTTGTAATCTTAGATTTATTAAATTTTTTCGTAGGATTAGTTTTTATAAATTTGGAATTTAGGTTTTCAATTTTTTTCGTAGTGTTAGTTTTTTTAAATTGTAATTTAGATTTTTTTAATTGGTAGTTTATTTTATTTTATTAGAATAGTTATGTTAGTTTAATTTATAGTTTAATGTTAGTTTTTTTTTTATTTCACAGTTAAGTTTTTATTTATTTAAAAATAGTTATATTGTAATTTAATTTAAAGATAAGGGGGTGTTAGGTTTAGGGGTTTATAGTTGAATTTTGTGTTTTGCGATGTGGGGGCCAGTGGTTTAGGGGTTTATAGGTTTAGTTTAGTAGCTACGATGTAACGGGGCTGGCGGTTTAGGGGTTAATAAGTTAAGTTTATTAGTTATGTTGTGGGGGGCTGGGGGGTTAGGGGCTAATACTTTATTATAGTATTGTCGATGTGGGGAGCCGGTGGATTAGGGGTTAATAGGTTTATTTAATAGTCACAATGTGGGTGGGCGGCAGATTAGGGGTTAAAAGGTTTAATATAGCAGTTTAGGGGTTAATAGGTAGTTTATGGGTCTCAGTGTACTTTGTAACATTTTAGTTATGAGTTTTGTGAATCATTTTTGTTTCGCAAAATCCATAACTACTGCTCTCAGATGGCAGAATGGATAGTGCCAGTATAGGCTGTAATGCAAGCATTTTAGCCGGACTGCACAACCTATATTACGATGCAATGGAAAGAGTGCGTAATGGACGTTGCGTTACAGGCTAAAATGATTGCGGTAGCTATACCACCGCAACTAGTAATATGCGTTCCCGGACATTCCACGCACAATGGCCAATTTTTTTATCGGTATAGCTGTACCGCAAAACTCGTAATCAGTCGAATATCATAGCAAGCCCTAAACCAATTTTTTAAGTGCAACTTTAAAAAGAAGTTATTTTAACAACTTAAATGCAGAACAATGTTAGTATGGTATTAGCCAGTGTATTCAAAGAAAGTAAACATCTTTTTGTAACAAAAAACAAAAGTGATGTACAGGCGATAACTTTAATAACTAACTAACTAAAAGAGGAAACAATTGCAAACTTACTGGATACTGAGGTCCCTTCGTCACGCAGAAAAGAAGAGACCTCTGTGTTCTAAAAGCTTGCAATTGTGTTCACTATTGGTTATTAAAGGTATCACTGTGAAGGATACCGACTACCCTGGCCAGGCAGCTCTGCCAGTAGGGTCCTACCTAAACCTGGAACATGCCGCTATGTAGCGGAGAAAAGTGATTACAGCAGAGCCCACCCAAATAACCAAACAAAACTAGTATTCAGGTGGAACAAGAACAACTTTATTGTGGAAACACATTGTTTATGTACCCACACTCATCTTGATAAGGAGTCTTATCAGACCCCAAGATCTCACGCCATTCCCAACCCTCCAGACAGGCTGGTGCCCCCTATAGTGTGCATAGTCTTATAGAGTCCTAGGGATATAGAGGTGGTGGTTTTGGGGTGATCCCGGGGGAGCGGCGGCACTCCCAGTATGTAATTGGAAAGCCCTCAGCCCCCAGATGCTACAGTCAAAAAAGCAACATGATCCGTGGCTGGGAGCCGGAGCAGCAGCTGACCAAGCAGACACCCGGTAGGCAAGGGGAGTAGGGTTGTAGGGGGGGTCTGAAACCCCAAGTTCCCAAGGGAGCTCCCTTCCAGTGACAGCTAGTATCTGTGACAGTGCTCCCCCTGGAAAGTCTGTCAGACCCGGCTAGATCCACACACAGGTCGGCCTGGGGCTGTCCGGGGAGATATCCAAACTCAGTTTTCCGGGAAAGTCCATCAGAATTCCATTGCTTTTCCTCGGCCGATATTGGATTGGGAAGTTGAAGGGCTGCAAGGCTAAACTCCACCGCAACAGCTGTCCATTTTCCCATGACCGTAAGGTAGGGTTGTAGTTTTTTAAGGGCCCAAACCAGGGCCAGGAATTCCTTCTCCACCGCCGCATAGCCTACTTCTCTGGGCAACAGCTTCCTACTCATGTAGGCTACAGGGTGGTCATGTCCTTCTTCATCCACCTGGCTTAGCACTGCTCCAAACCTGAACATGGAGGCATCTGTATCGACACAAAAATGTTTGGTTGGGTTAGGAGTGGCCAGGATAGGGGCAGAAATCATGGCTGTCTTAAGGCTTTGGAAGTTGGCCTCACACTCGGGGGACCACAGAACCTGTCGGGGCAACTGTTTTCGGGTTAGGTCGGTCAGGGGTTTGGCCAGGGCACTGTAGTTGGGGACAAACTTGCGGTAGTACCCTGCGGTCCCTAGGAAAGCTAAGGATTGGGTCTTGGGGGTTGACCAGTTCGCAAATGCCTCAATCTTTGCTGACTCCAGTTGCTGCTTCCCGCAACCTATTCGGTGTCTAAGGTACTGAATCTTCAAGCGCCCTATCATACATTTGTCGGGCTTAAGGGTCAGATCGGCAGCCCTGATAGAACGATGCCTAGATGGACCGAATTGTCCTACCAGGTGTCGCTGTAGACAGTAATGTCGTCCAGGTATGTGCAGGCATAATCCTGGAGGCCATCCAGGAGGTGATCTACCATCCTCTGGAAGGTCGCCAGAGCATTCTTCATTCCAAACGGCATGAACTTAAACTGGTATAGGCCGAATGTGGTGATGAATGCCGACTTCGGAATGGACTCTAAGTCCAGGGGGATCTGCCAGTACCCCTTTCAAAGGTCTAAGGTGGTCAGGAAGTTGCCGCGGGCGATGCGGTCTAGAAGGTCATCGACCCGGGCATAGGGTAGGCATCGGTGGTGGTTCTATCATTGAGTATACGGTAGTCTATGCAGAACTGGGAGGTCCCATCCCGTTTGGGTACCAGGACCACCGAGGATGCCCAGGGGCTGTTGGACGGCTCAATGACACCCATGTCCAGCATTTCCCTGAGCTTGCTGCACATATTTTCCCTAACTGACTCAGGGACCCAGTACGCTGGCTGTCGCAGGGGTGCCTGTCCCAGGGTCTCCACACTGTGCACAGCTACCCTGGTGTACCCACGAATAGTGAAGAACATGTCCCAATGGTTCCCTAGCACCTGTCTGACTTGCTCCCTCTGCCTAGTCCCTAGCCTGTCATCTAACTGTATATCACCTACTCCTGGGGGCACCCTATTCTGCCCGGGGAACTCCGGCATGGGAAGACTCTCCAGGGACAGAGCACATATGGGGGCCACATCATCTGGCCTTTCCTGGTATGCCATCAGCATGTTCACATGAAATGTCCGATGGACCGGGTCATCTGCACATTTGTCTACCAGATAGGTTGTATCATGATTAAGGGTGAATAACCTGAAACATTGCTTTTTTGCTGCTGTGTGCCTACATGCTTTTTGTAAGCTAAAAGTTCAATAAATGACATAAAGACAAGGACATTTCCTCGTTATTTGGTGCTGTGGACCCTTGCTGTTGTGGATACATTGAGAGGTGTTTGTAGTGGCCCTCTACCACATGCACCAGGTAGTGTGCTGTTTGTCTATTCTGAACCATTAGTCTGGGGGTGGTAGGGACACCTTTGCAGGGGTTTTATACCGCAAAGCCTCCATAGCTGCCGGGTGAGCTCAGCAGTGAACTGGGTTCCTTGGTCTGAGATCACTTCCCAGGGGAAACCTACTCTGGCAAATATCCGGAGCAGCACTTCTGCCACTGTCACGGCCTGGATATTGGACAGGGGGATTGCCTTTGGGTACCGGGTGGCATAATCTACCACGGTCAGTATATATTTTTTCCCAGAAGGGCTGGGGCAGGACAAGGGACCAACAATATCTACAGCTACCCTGCTGAAGGGTTCGTCAATGATGGGGAGGGGGTGCAAGGAGGCTTTGGTGTGGTCCCCTGTCTTGCCTACTCTCTGGCTCATGTCGCAGGTCCTGCAGTACTGCCTAACATCCCCTGTAACCCCCGGCCAAAAGAAGGTCTGAGTCAGTCAGTAACGGGTCCTAGTGATTCCTAGATGTCTTGCCAGGGGAATGTCATGCCCTATATGCAGCAGGTCATGCCAATATTTCTGCGGTACCACCAGCTGGTGCTTGGGCATCTGCCCGCTTTCTCTCTCAGAACCCTGTATAGGAGCCCTTTCTCCCACTCAAAATGGTCCCCCCCTGGGCCCACGGGGTCAGTCCCTACCCAGGCACGGTAGGGAGCTAAAGTCAGGTCTCTCAATGTCTCCTGGGCGAAGTCAGTGGGGGACCAGGAGATCTGGTCGGTGGTCAGGGTAGGAGTCGGGGCAGAGTGGCTTAGCTGAGTCCCCAGATCATGTGCATTGGCCTGCCATCCAGGTTGCTGGCGGGTGGTAACAGGGCAAGCATCTGTGGGGCTGTCCCATACAAAGGAGGAAGCGAGGTGTCCCAGGTCATTTCCTAACAAGACCTAAGCAGGCAAATGGTTTCTAATCCCTACTTCCACAGCACGGGAGCAGGCAACCCAATCCAGCTGCACCCGTGCAGTAGGGATTCAGAGCACCTTACCCCCAGCCACACAAACTGCAAGGGACTTCCCTGTTTGGCCCGCACTGGTGACCACGTGTGGCTGGTCAAGGGTAACAGTTGCCCCACTGTCACATAATCCCTGGGCCGGTCGTTGATCCAGACGACCTGGCAGTGGTGCAGGTGGTTATCTCCGGTTGCGGGGTCCACCTCATGTAAGATCCCAACCTCTTCCTCTGCTCATTCGGTATAATCCGCAAGGCCCTCTGAGTCCAAACAGTGGGCAGCAGCTCTGTAGCCTCCAGCAGGGGCCCTGGTCCACTGAGCCTGATGGGAGTCCTAGGCTTCTCCCCCACAGTGGATTCGGATGTGACCCATGTGCTTGTGGGGTCTGCTTGTGGGGTCTGGGGGTACAGGAGAGGCACCAGGGGGCGATCAAAGGTTGTAGAGGAGCGGGTCACTGATCGCTTCTGAGGGCGGGTCTGACGCCGGGCATCCAGGTATTGATCAGCCAGGATGCCAGCTTGGTTGGCTGTCTCGGACAACCGATCCCGGACCCATTCTTGTATCTCCAGCAGAGAGTGAGTATAAAAGTGTTCCAACATGAGCTGGCTGTCTTTGGCCAAGGTGGTTACGTGACAGCCTGTGAACCAAGAGTCCAAAGAACGGCTGAACCGGTGTGTCTACTCCGTGAGAGGCTGCCCCTCTTGTCTCTTTAGTTCCTGGAACTTTACCCGGTAAACCTCAGGGGTGAGACCATATCGGGCAAGGATGCGCTTCTTTACCCGGTCATAGTTCTTTCTGTCCCCCTGCAAGCACAGTGTGAAAGGCCTCTAGGGCTCATCTGGACAGCTTTCCAAGCAGGATGGTGACCTGGTCGGCATTGGCAACGCCCTGCAACTCGCACTGGGTCTCAAACACTTGGCGGTAGCTGTCGATCTCCTCTTTGTTGTCTTTGAAGGCTCGAAAAGCCTCATGGGATAACTTCTTTGGCTGGGAAGGTGGATCCAGGGGAGCCGACATGGCTCACCCCATAGACTTTTGGATCTCCATCATTTTGAGTCGGGTAGTGTCTGATATTAGACGAGTGATTACTTTCTCGGGTGGGCTGTTCTCATAGAGAGCCAGTCACCACTGGATCTCCCTCTGGACCTTGGACATTACTGTCTTCCCCATCAACGCCTCCCTGGGCTGCTCACTGCTCTGGTCACTATCTGACCCACCAGTCGGCTCGTTAGCCCTGTCACCTTCCATCAGTTCAGCAATGATTGCTGCCTTGGACTTTTTGCCGGTGACTTTTCCACTAGCTTCCAACAAATCTTTGAGCATACTCTTCCTGAGCTCATCGTATGGCTGCTCCATCTGAAGGGGGCTTCAGTTGGTGGTTTGGATGTTCCGGGTAGACGGAAACATCCCACCGCTGCTAACCAGTTGTGATGGACAGCTCCGCCAGTAGGGTCCTTCCTAAACCTAGAACATGCTGCTATGTAGTGGAGAGAAGTTATTACAGCAGAGCCCACCCAAATAACCAGACAAAACCAATATTCAGGTGGAACAAGAACATTTTAATTGTGGAAACAAACTTTTTATATACCCACACTCATCTTGATAAGGAGTCTTATCAGACCCCCAGATCTCCCGCCATTCCCACCCCTCCAGACAAGCTGGTGCCCCCTATTGTGTCCCCAAGTACAGAAGTTGATATTGAGAAGAGCAACTGAGCTTTAAGGTATGATAGTGGAAGGAGAGGTGAGGAGTTACACACTAAAGAAACTGTTCCATGTAAGGGTGGTGTCACATAGGCAAATGAGTGGACAATCTTCAGTTGGACAGGGTGGTCAAGAGTACCAAAGGCAGCAAAAAGGTCAAGAAGTATTCGTGGGAACTGTCTGTTGGCTTTAATGGGGTCGAATGTTGGAAGCTCTGTAAAAGTTTTAGTATATTGTCATTTCAAATCTATCAGCGAGATTACGAGTTTTTCGGTAACAGGGGTGCGGTGCTAAAGAGCAGTTTCAGCTCACCGCTCACCTACAGACAACGCTGGTATTACGGGTTTTTTTCAACCTGGCGTTAGCCTCTAAAAAGTGGAGAGCAAAATTTAGCTCCACATCTCACCTCAATACCAGCGTTGCTTACGGTAGCGGTGAGCTGGCTAAACGTGCTTGTGCACGATTTCCCCATAGGAATCAATGGGGCAGAATATGCTGAAAAAAAACACCTGAAAAAAAGCAGCGTTCAGCTCCTAACGCAGCCCCATTCATTCCTATGGGGAAAGTAAATTTATGTCTACACCTAACACTCTAACATGAACCCCGAGTCTAAACACCCCTAATCTTACACTTATTAACCCCTAATCTGCAGCCCCCGACATCGCCAACACCTGCATGATATTATTAACCCCTAATCTGCTGCTCCGGACACCGCCGCCACCTACATTATACTAATGAACCCCTAATCTGCTGCCCCCAACATCGCTGAACCCTACATTTTATTTATTAACCCCTACTCTGCCGCCCCAATGTTGCCGCCACCTACCTACACTTATTAACCCCTAATCTGCCACCCCCAACGTCGCCACCACTATAATAAATATATTAAATTACTACAATTAAATTAATTATTCCTATTTAAAACTAAATACTTACCTGTAAAATAAACCCTAAGATAGCTACAATATAACTAATAGTTACATTGTAGCTATCTCAGGGTTTATTTTTATTTTACAGGCAAGTTTTTATTTATTTTAACTAGGTAGAATAGTTATTAAATAGTTAAAATAAGTTAGATAAAATAAGTACAAAATACCTGTAAAATAAACCATAACCTAAGTTAGAATTACACCTAACACTACATTATAATTAAATTAATTACCTAAACTAACTACAATTAATTACAATTAAATTAAATAAACTAAAGTATGAAAAAAAACAAATACTAAAATACAAAAAATAATAAAATAATTACAAGAATTTTAAACTAATTACACCTAATCTAATCCTCCTAATAAAATAAAAAAGCCCCCCAAAATAAAAAAAAAAATCCCTACCCTACACTAAATTACAAATAGCCCTTAAAAGGGATTTTTGCGGGGCATTGCCCCAAAGTAATCAGCTCTTTTACCTGTAAAAAAAAAGACAATACCCCCCCCAACATTATAACCCACCACCCACACACCTAACCCTACTCTAAAACCCACCCAATCCCCCCTTAATAAAACCTAACACTACCCCCTTGAAGATCCCCCTACTTTGAGACGTCTTCACCCAACCAGGCAGAAGTGGTCCTCCAGAGGGGCAGAAATCTTCATCCGATCCGGGCAGAAGAGGACCTCCAGATGTGCAGAAGTCTTCATCCAGGCGGCATCTTCTATCTTCATCCATCAGACGAGGAGCGGCTCCATCTTGAAGATATCCGACGCGGAGCATCCATCCAGACCGACGACTACCCGACGGAATGACGGTTCCTTTAAATGACGTCATCCAAGATGGCGTCCCTTGAATTCTGATTGGCTGATAGAATTCTATCAGCCAATCGGAATTAAGGTAGGAAAAATCCTATTGGCTGATGCAATCAGCCAATAGGATTGAGCTTGCATTCTATTGGCTGATTGGAACAGCCAATAGATTGTGAGCTCAATCCTATTGGCTGATTGGATCAGCCAATAGGATTGAACTTCAATCCTATTGGCTGATTGCATCATCCAATAGGATTTTTCCTACCTTAATTCCAATTGGCTGATAGAATCCTATCGGGAAGAACCGTCATTCGTCGGGTAGTCGTCGGTCTGGATGGATGCACCATGTCGGATGTCTTCAAGATGGAGCCGCTCCTCGTCGGATGGATGAAGATAGAAGATGCCGCCTGGATGAAGACTTATGCCCATCTGGAGGTCCTCTTCTGCCCGGCTTGGATGAAGACTTCTGCCCCTCTGGAGGACCACTTCTGCCTGGTTGGATGAAGATGTCTCAGGGTAGGGTGACCTTCAAGGGTTAGTGTTAGGTTTTATTAAGGGGGGATTGGGTGGGTTTTAGAGTAGGTTTGGGTGTGTGGGTGGTGGGTTTTAATGTTGGGGGGTATTGTATTTTTTTAACAGGTAAAAGAGCTGATTACTTTGGGGCAATGCCCCGCAAAAAGCCCTTCTAAGGGCTATTTGTAATTTAGTTTAGGGTAGGGATATTTTTTATTTTGGGGGGCTTTTTTATTTTATTAGGGGGATTCGATTAGGTTTAATTAGTTTTAAATTCTTGTAATTATTTTATTTTTTTCTGTAATTTAGTGTTTGTCTTTTTTCGTACTTTAGTTTATTTAATTTTTTTGTAGTTAATTGTAGTTAATTTAGGAAATTATTTTAATCATAGTGTAGTGTTAGGTGTAATTGTAATTTAGGCTAGGATTTATTTTACAGGTAAATTTGTCTTTATTTTAACTAGGTAGTTATTAAATAGTTAATAACTATTTAATAACTATTGTACCTAGTTAAAATAAATACAAAGTTGCCTGTAAAATAAAAATAAAACCTAAGCTAGATACAAATGTAACTATTAGTTATATTGTAGCTAGCTTAGGGTTTATTTTATCAGTAAGTATTTAGTTTTAAATAGGAATATTTTTTTTAATTGTAGTGATTTTATTTCGTTTTATTTAAATTATATTTAAGTTAGGGGGTGTTAGGATTAGGGTTAGACTTAAGTTTAGGGGTTAATACATTTAATATAGTTGCAGCGATGTTGGGGGCGGCAGATTAGGGGTTAATAAATGTAGGTAGGTGTTGGCGATGTTAGGAACGGCAGATTAGGGGTTAATACAATTTAACTAGTGTGCGAGGCGGGAGAGCAGCGGTTTAAGGGTTAATACATTTATTGAAGTGGCGGCGATGTCTGGTCGGCAGATTAGAGGTTAATAAAGGTATTTTAGTGTTTGCGATGTGGGGGGGGGGCTCGGTTTAGGGGTTAATAGGTAGTTTATGGGTGTTAGTGTACTTTGTAGCACTTTAGTTAAGAGTTTTATGTTACGGCGTTAGCCCATAAAACTCTTAACTACTGACTTTTAAATGCGGCACCAGTCTTGACAGGAGAGGGTCTACCGCTCACTTCTTCCAAGACTCGTAATATCGGCGTAAGGAAAATCCCATTGAAAAGATAGGATACGTAATTGACGTAAGGGGATTTGCGGTATGCTCGAGTCGCAGAAGAAAAGTGAGCGGTACACTTGTACCTGCCAGACTCGTAATACCAGCGGGCGTTAAAAAGCAGCGTTGGGACCTCTCAACGCTGCTTTTTAAGGCTAACGCAAGACTCATAATTTAGCCGTATGTAAATATGAGTCATATGATGCCCAGCTATAAAAAATGTATTCATATTCAGTGTATTGCTTTGAATCTTTCCTGTCATGATATAAATATATATAATACCCTTCTCACCTTCAGATTATATTTCATTGAACATAGATTTATCAACACAGTAGAGAATCCAGGGACCAGACAACTCTGAGCAAGGATACCTAGTTTGAGCTCTGCTAGACATATGATGCTATCTCCTCTTGCTGAGTCCCAAGCAGGAATATTCTGTAGGTACCTCTGGTATAAACAGTGAAAGTCCAGTTTAGAACTATTTCATACTTTAAATGCATTCATAAAAAAGTATCTGCTGTCATCTAGTGGTCATTGAACAATATAGCAAACAAAAGACAAATGTAATATTAAATGATATGTTTCTAGTACTATAAAAAATTAAGACTATAAAAAATTAATGTGCATTCTTTCCATTATGAATTTAAATTTTTAACAAAAATGTGGATATTTGCTTTGTTTTAACTAAATGAATATCTGAATAATGTACTAATTTAAAGAATACTGAATGTCATTCATGAATATATTTGCTATTTAAATTAGATGTATTGCTTACCTGTAGCAAGCTGGGCAGCTGTGCTAATCCTCTTCTTCTTAATATACTCCAGGGCCACACTAATGCTGCTATTAGTGCATCCCGCCAGCATTCTACAGGTACATTAGTGTTGCGGATCCCTTCTCCTTTAGTGCAGACAGCAGGGCACGCTAATCCGATTTCACACTAATAGGAGAATTAGGCCCTGGACTCTGTGGAGAAGGGTCAGAATAGCCCCACACCTGCGCAATAGAAGAAGAGATCTGTTGCGCTAATGTACCTGCAGCGCGTCCCTGGAGACTATAAAGAAGAAGAGGTGTATCAAGGTGGCAGGAGTAGGAGAAAATAAATGTAAATGTTAACAAATATTCAGTATTTGGTTTGTTTTAAATTAAACGAATACTGAATAGCGCAGCACGCACATATTCATTCTAAATTGTTTGTCCAAAACAAATTATTCAGTGATACACAAGTAAAATTATTCAAAAGAAAAAGAAAGAGGCTCTGTTTTTTTATTTAGTCAACCATACACTGCATTGAGGCAACCACAAAACTCTGTACCATGCATGAAGACCATTTGACAATTCTATCCCAATCAATAATAAAACATATTTCCTCAGATTGGTTGAATTTTAAAATTATGCAATTATTTTCTAATGCTGTTACTCACTGTCCCATCTATCATCTTAGTCATATAGCTTGTGATTTTCTATGTGGGGCTTCCTAAACTGTTCCATGCATGCTCGATATTGTGTCAGTGGGCTCAACCAGCAAGCTTTCACAAGAGGCCCTTTGCATGCTCGATTTCTTAATTAAGTGAGTGACCATTACGAAATAGAAAAGGGTGAATCAAAACTCTTGCCAGTTTTGATTCAAATTTATATACCACAGTCCATTTTAAGGGGCCGATTTATCAAGGGCCGAATGGCCCCTGATGCCCCTGTTTCCGTGCAAGCCTTCAGGCTCGCTAGAAAAACAGCTCTTATGAAGCAGCAGTTTTAAGACCGCTGCTCCTTAACTGGTCCGCTGCCTCTGAGGCTGCAGACATCAATCCGCCCGATCCTATACGATCGGGTTGTTTGACACCCCCTGCTAGCAGCCGATTGGCCTCAAATCTGTAGGGGTGGAATTGCACAAGTAGTTCACCAGAACTGAATGCTGACAGCCTACGCTGTCGGCATTCAGCGATGTCTGGCGGACATGATATGCTACAGCGTATAATGTCCGCCAGACATTGGTAAATCGGCCCCTAAGAATCACTGTTTGAATTAGTAAAAATACCAGAGCTATATAAATTATATTTCTGGATCATAGCTACATTGGCAAATACAGGACTGCTAAAGCAACTTATGTATCCTCTGTAGTTACATATTAACACTAATACATCACATGACTAACAATACATTCAACGTATAAAAAGAAAATTTATGCTTACCTGATAAATGTATTTTTTTTTTTTTACACGATGAGTCCATGGATCATCTTAATTACTAATGGGATATTCACCTCCTGGTCAGCAGGAGGCGGCAAAGAGCACCACAGCAGAGCTGTTAAATAGCTCCTCCCTTCCCTCCCACTCCAGTCATTTGACCGAAGTTAAGGAAAGAAAGGAAAAGCCAAGGTGCAGAGGTGTCTGAAGTTTATAATAACCAACAACCTGTCTTACAAGAACAGGGCGGGCCGTGGACTCATTGTGTCAAAAAAGAAATACATTTATCAGGTAAGCATAAATTTTCTTTTCTTTTTTATGACACGATAAGTCCATGGATCATCTTAATTACTAATGGGATCCAATACCAAAGCTAGAGTACACAGATGATATGGGAGGGACAAGACAGGGAACCTAAACGGAAGGCACCACTGCTCAAAAAACCCTTTCTCCCAAAAACGGCCTCAGCCAAAATAAAAAAGACAATTTTGTAAAACTTTGAAAAAGTGTGAAAAGAGAACCAAGTTGCAACCTTGTAAATCTAATCGACAGAAAACTCATTTTTGAATACCCATGAGAAAGCAACAGCCCTAGTGGAATGAGCCACAACCCTATCGGGGGACAGCTGTCCAACAATCTCATATGCAAACCACATGATATTCCTCAACAAAAAAGAAAGAGAGTAGCCAAAACTTTCTGTCCCTTACGTTTTCCTGAGACAAACACAAACAAAAAAGAAGACTGACGAAAGTCCTTAGTCGCTTGAAGGCAAAATCTAAAGCACGGACAATGTCCAAGCAACAAGAAATAAAACTTTCCAAGATAATAACTCAAAATCTATGGACTGCATAGGCTCAACTGGAGCACCTTGAAGAACTTTGAGAACTAAAGAAAGACTCCATAGAGGAGCAACTAGTTTGAACACAGGCCTGATCCTAACCTAGGCCTGACAAAAAGATTGCACACCTGGGACCTCTGCCAGACGTTTGCGTAACAAAATAGATAAAGCCGAGAGTGACCCTTTAGGGAGCTTGTCAATAAACCTTTCTCCAAGCACTCTTGGAGAAAAGCCAATTCTAGGAATTCTAACTCTACTCCATGAAAAGCCCTTGGATTCCCACCAATAGAGATATTCACGCATATCTTATGGTAATCTGTCTAGATAATGTTTTACGAGCCTGAATCATGGATTCTACGACCGAGACAGACAACCCCCTCCCGGCTTGGAGAAGACTAATTGTTCACTCTCCAAGCAGAAAACTGCAGAGAAACTAGATTTGTGAGAAGAAAGGGCCCTTGATTAGAGGGTCCTTCCTCAATAGAAATCTCCAAGGTGGTAGCAATGACATGACCCCAGATCTACACACCAAATCCTGCGAGGCCAAGCCAGAGCAAGGAGAATCACCGACGTCCTCTGCTGCTTGACTTGAACAATGACCCGAGGAAGAAGCGCAAACGGAGGAAATAGATATGCTAGACTGAAAATCCAAGGAACCGCCAGAGCATCTATCAGTTCCGTCTGGGGTCCTTGAACCTCAACCGTATCTCAGGAACTTAGCAATCCATTGAGATACCAAGAGATCTAATTCCAGCTGACCCCGCTTGAGAATCAGGCTGGAGAACACTCCTGGATGGAGTTCCTACTCCCCCGGAAGAAAAGCCTGCCTGCTTCTGAAAAACCACCTCCCAGATCTATCTGTTTATCTATCTATCAGGTTCTTGTAAAGCGTGGCAATTCACCTGTAAGGGTCTCAAGGTGCTGAGGGTTGCAGTTCAGTCGAAGAGCCAGGTCTTGAGGTCTTTTCTGAACTTAGTTAGGGCGGTAGTTTGTCTGAGGTGCAGCGGGAGGGTGTTCCAAGTCTTGGCTGCCAGGTGAGAGAAGGATCTGCCTCCATGGACCATGGATTTCCTGATGCGTGGGATGGCTGCGAGGGCTTGGTCGGCCAATTGAAGTTGTCTGGCAGGGGTGTAGAAGGTAACGCGGTGGTTCATGTATTCGAGACCGATGAATGCGTGGGTGAGAAGCTTGAAGGTTATTCTTTTGTTGATGGGGAGCCAGTGCAGGTCCCGCAGGTGTTTGGTGATGTGGCATTGACAAGAGATGTTGAGGATTAGTCTGGCCGAGGCGTTCTGGATGCGCTGTAGTCTCTTTTGGAGTTTGATGGTGAAGCCGGCGTAGAGTGCGTTACCGTAGTCCAGTTGGCTGCTGACGAGGGCGTGAGTGACAGTCTTCCTGGTCTCGATTGGGATCCATTTGAAGATCTTTCGCAGCAGGTGAAGTGTGTGGAAGTATGCAGAAGAGACAGCGTTGATTTGCCGGTCCATGGAGAGCGATGAGTCCAGGATGACACCTAGATTTCGTGCATGGTCGGTGGGGGTTGGAGGGTGTCCGAGGGCTGTGGACCACCAGGAGTTATTCCTAGCGGATGTGGTGGGACCGAGGAGAAGGACTTTGGTCTTGTCTGCGTTCAGTTTTAGACAGTTGTAGCTCATCCAGGTGGCGACTGCTGTCAGCCCTTCATGGAAATTTCTCTTGGTGGTGGTGGGGTCACTGGTGAGTGAAATGATTAGCTGGATGTCGTCGGCATAGGAGACGATGTTGAGGTTGTGTCGTCGGGCGATGGTGGCGAGAGGGGCCATGTAGATGTTAAATAGGGTGGGGCTCAGCGAAGAGCCTTGGGGTACACCGCAGCTGATTTCTGTGGACTTGGAGGTGAAGGGTGGAAGTCTAACTTTCTGGGTTCTGCCGGTGAGGAAGGAGGTGATCCATTCCAGGGCTTTGTCATGAATGCCGGCATCGTGTAGTCGGTTGCGGAGGATGAGGTGGGAGACAGTGTTGAATGCTGCTGAGAGGTTTAGGAGAATGGGGGCGGCGGTCTCTCCTCGGTCAAGTAGGGCGAGGATGTCGTCTGTGGCGGCAAGGAGGGCAGTCTCGGTGCTGTGGTTGCTCCTGAAACTGGATTGGAAGGGGTCCAGGGTGTGGTTGGCTTCGATGTAGTCAATGAGTTGCGCGTTGATGGACTTTTCGATGATTTTGGCCGCAAAGGGGAGCAGAGAGATAGGGTGGTAGTTCTTCGGATCATTGGGGTCAGCCGTGGGTTTTTTCAGTAGGGGTTTTAATTCTGCGTGCTTCCAATCATCTGGGAAGGTGCCGGTTTCGATGGAGCAGTTGATGGTGCTGCAGAGCTCGGGGCGATGGTGTCACCTGCTTTGTTGAAAATGTGATGCGGGCATGGGTCAGAGGGTGCTCCAGAGTGGATCGATCTCATGATTCTGATGGTGTCCTCTGTGGTGAGGGGGCTCCAGATGGTCAGTGGGGGGTATGCGGTGGTGTATTTGGGTGAGGTATCGGTTGGAATTGGTGGGTAGGTGGTGGTGGGTGAGTTCTGGGGTGTAAAGCTGTCATAGATGTCGATGATCTTGCGGTGGAAGTACATTACGAGGTTATCGCAGAGGTCCTGGGAGGGCTGGATGTCGTTGGTGTCGCTGTTGGGATTGGAGAATTCCTTGATGACTGTGAATAGCTCCTTGCTGTTGTGGACGTTGGCGTTGATTCTATCTTGGATGGCTGTCTTCTTGGTGGTTTTGATGAGGTGGTGGTGGGTAGTGATGGCTTCTTTGTAAGCTGTTTAATTTGAAGGGGTCTTGCTGGATCTCCAGGTCCTTTCCAATCGCCTGCAGTGGCATTTGGAGTCCTGGAGGCCAGGGGTGAACCAATTAGCCTTGTTGGTGGGTTGGCAGTTGGACGGTTTTTTGAGAGGGGCAAGCGTGTTGGTGCAGTCTGTGAGCCAGTGGTTGAGGGTGCAGGCGGAGGAGTTGACATCTGTGGAGGTAGCTGGGGGCACTTGTTCAGGGTGGAGTGCAGTTGGTCTTCGGTGATGTTGTTCCAGTTTCTGTGGGGCGGGTGGTGCTGCTGGAGGTGTGTGGTGGGTTTGTTAAAGGAAAAGCGTATGCAATGATGGTTTGTCCAATGGAGTTCAATGATGTGGTTGACTGAGATGTGGTTGCCTGCAGAGAAGATAGGGTCGAGAGTGTGTCCGGCTAAGTGGGTTGGGGAGTTGACGAGTTGCTTCAGTACGATGGTTCCAAGGTTTTCTAAGAGGTTGGTGGTGTTGAGGTCGTTGGGGTTGTCTAGGTGGAAGTTGAGGTCACCGAGGAGGATTAGTCTGTTGAGGGGAGGGCGTGGGGTGTGATGAGGTCGGTGATGGAGTTGCAGAAGGCATGATGAGGTCCGGGGGGTCTCTAGATGAGGGTGCCACGGAGGGTGGTGTTGGGACTGACCTGGATCTTGAAGTGTAGGTGTTCCAAGCCTGGTGAGTTGTAGTCAGAGCTGGGAGTGTTTGTGGACAATGGCGATGCCTCCTCCCGGTCGGTTGCTGTGGTCCTTGTGGGAGATCTTGTATCCGTTGGGGATGGCGATGGTGATGTCCGGCATTGATGTGGGGTTCAGCCAGGTTTCGGTGAGGAAGGCAACGTCTGGGGAGGTGGAGTTGAGCAGGTTCCAGATTTGGATGGCATCCATGCGGACGGAGCGGGTGTTGAGGAGGATGCTGTTGAGGTGGTTGTGGTTGTTTTTGCATGAGGTGACTGGCAGGTTAGTGGTTCAGAGGGAGGAGAAGGGGCGTGAGGAGGCTGGCAGGTTAGTGGTTCGGAGGGAGGAGAAGGCACAGTTGCGGCCGGTGAAGGGTCCTATGGTGTTCGTTGGGGATGCGTGGTGGCAGGCGGATGATCTACCGGTGTTGAGATGGAGGAGGGTGCTGGCGTTGTAGTGGCGGTGGTTGTAGGAGCCAGGGTTAGTGCCGCTGGATGCAGTCCAGGCGCGGATGGGTGCTGGCGGGCTTGCCTTTGGCGCTCCGGGAGGTGGGAGGGCTGGGAGGTGGGGGGCAGGGCAGTGGCTGTAGAAAGAAAGTTAACAAAGGGAGTTACCTGTGCTGTGCTGTAAGGCGGGGGGCAGGGCAGTGGCTTTGGCATGGGAGAGACAAGCAGGAAGGAGAGGAGACTGGAAGAAGCTGCAGTCTAAGACTAAGGCAGCAGCGACCTCCATTAAATAGGTGCTGGGAGGTGGGAGGGCTGGAAGGCAGGGGGAAGGGCAGTAGCTGTAGAAAGAAAGTTAACAAAGGTAGTTACATGTGCTGTGCTGGGAGGTGGGGGGCAGGGCAGTGGCTGTAGAAAGAAAGTTAACAAAGGGAGTTACCTGTGCTGTGCTGGGAGGCGGGGGCAGGGCAGTGGCTGTGGCATGGGAGAGACAAACAGGAAGGAGAGGAGGCTGGAAGAAGCTGCAGAGTCCAGATGTCCATCCCTGGGATGTAGATCACTGACAGGAATCAAGAATGGGGATGATTGATGTAAACCAGTGAAGGTATGTTGTCCGACTGGAACCTGATAAATTGGACCGAAGTTAACTAAAGCCAGTCCAGAAGAGCATTGAAGATTGCTCTCAGCTCCAGAAAGTTTATAGGAAGAACAGACTCTGACTGAGTCCAAACACCCTGAGCCTTTAGGGAACCTTAAAGCTGATGTAAAGAATGAAATTTGTAGGACCTGCATTACAAAGAGTACATAGCCACAGCTGGATTTGAACTCTTGACTTTTAGCTTCCAAAGCAGCAAAGTTCACTACTAAGCCAGCATAGGACACCATCCATCCTCACTCTAGAAGACTGGTGTCTGTTGTCACAATCATCCAAGAAGGTCTGCAAAATAGGTTCCCTGGGAAGATGATCCAGAGACAACCACCAAGGAAGAGAATCCCTTGTCTCCTGATCTAGTAGTAGTCACGGAGACAAATCCAAATAATTTCCTTCCCATGCCTGAACATGTTCACCTGCAGAGAACTGAACCAAAAAAACAGGATGATGTCCATTGCAACCATCAGCCCGATTACCTGCACTGAGCCACTAATGTCGGAACAGTGTACTGAAGAACAAGACAAGTATCAATAATCCAATAATCCTTGACTTTCTGACTTATGTCAGAAAAAACCTCATTAATAAGGAATCTAACATAACTCCTAGAAAATCACCCTAAATTTAGGGCTCAAAAACTCTTTCTCCAGATTAATTTCCACTTAATAGAACGCAGGAAAGATAACACCATGTCTGAAAGCGAACCTGTTTGTTGAAACAAAGTCACCTGGACTAGGATGCCATCTAAATATGGCGCCGCAATGCACCATGAAAACTCTGAAAGCTGTGGCAGGACCTAAGGAAAAAAGCCACAAACTAGAAATATTTGTCCAGAAAGACAAACCATAGGAACTTGCGATGATCCCATAGATGGGAACATGCAGATACCCGTCCTTTAAACTTGTCAGAAATTGATCATCCTAGATCAAAAGAAGGATGGCGCGATAGATTCCACTTAGAAGGACGGTACTGTTTAGATTCTGGAAATCTAAAATTAGACTGAAAGGTCCCTTCTTCTTGGGAACCAGATTGAAATAAATTTCAGACCCTGTTCCTGAACCGGAGATCACTCCCAGGGGGGAAAGGACTCCTACCTAATGAAAGGAACCCATTCTCCTATCCGGTTCCAGATAAAAGAAATATATCTTGGGTACTTGTAAAGCACGGCTAATCACCTATAAGGGTCTCAAGGCACTGCCCATTTTATTGATCCTACTGTGGATCAAACCCGTAAACCTTGGATTGCTACAGAGCACAGCCACTGTGCCCTAGCATGCTGAGCTATCTGCCCTAAGCACCATCTGTCTGCATAGAACCAGACAACGCAAGAGCTAGTATGCTACCGAAAAAGGTAGCAACACCAACCTGGGCTATCATCTTGATCAACCCACTACCCAAATATTCATGCAATGAAAGGGACCCATGGGATTCTGAAAGGAAATAGCTATCCTCTATCGGGATAGAGGTCTCCTGGTCAGTATGGAAATTGTTTTCCAAGACTCCTTGAAAGTTCCTCTAAGAAAAATCTCTCTCCTTTCCTAGTACCGCTTTTTGGTACCGAATAAAGTTAATAATGACCGAAATGTTGTTCCAGAGTAGCTAAAGACTCCCTAGTAATAACCGGAGCAGAGCTAGATTAAACCTGAAGATAATACTTCAATATCAGCGTGATGAATTATACCGTCAAAACTGAGATCATACTACCGAAGTAGCCCCTTCCTCATGTAACTTGGAGGGAACCTCTAAGCAAGTAATCTACAGTAACAGAAACCACGCTCACTGAATATTTAATCTTCCTCTTGCACTCTCCCTGCAGCATGGGAAAAGTCAACAATACAAGCACAGATGGAAACGATGTCTACCCAGATAACCCCAAAAGGAGTCGAGAAGGAAGCGCAGGGCACTGCATGAATGGACGCTAAGATTTTTCTTGGACCTTGGGCTTTAAAAATTCATGTTAAACATTAACATGCAAACACAGCTCTATTTCACAGTCATTTGTTGCACACTCTAGAGAAAGCCATTTATAACCATTCTGAATTGGCCTCAGCAGAAAAGGTAACCTAAGTTATTGTAAGGGCTCAAAGATATGAGATGTCAGGTGTTGAAAAAAAAAAGCCATTCTTTTTACATAGGGATCCATAGGAACACATGTATAAATATATGTTTGTATATAAATATATATGCATGTTTTTCAATACATATGTATTCATTTGTGTATTTAAGCAACTTTCTAATTCACTTCCATATAAAAGTGCATTATCTTTTCATATGCAAGCTTTCTGAGGCACCAGCTCCTACTGAGAATGTCACAGGATATACGTATATGCATTTTGCGATTGGCTGATGGCTGATGCATTAGGAAGGAAAATGCAACTAACTTTCGGCTAGATTACAAATTTTGCGCTATGGCGCGGTACAGCTATACCGCTGAAAAATTGGCCAATGCGCGTGGAATGGCAGGTAAAGTATATTACAAGTTGCTGTGGTATAGCTATACTGCAACCATTTAAGCCTTAACCCAACCCAAAAAATGTTTCACAAAACTTATAACTAAAATGTTACAAAGTACACTAACACCCATAAACTACCTATTAACCTCTAAACCGTCACCATCCCCTTTGCAAACACTATATTAAACTTATTAACCCCTATTCTGCTGCCCACCCACATCGCCGACACTAAAAATAAACCTATTAACCCCTAAACTGCCGACCCCCCCACATCGCCAACACTAAATAAATCTAGTAACCCCTAACAAGCCGGCTCCCACATTGCCAACACTATTATAAAGTATTAACCCCTAAACCTCCAGCCCCCCACATCACAACTAATAAACTAAACGTATTAACCCCTATACCGCCAGCCCCCACTTCTTAACTAATAAACTAAACCTATTAACCCCTAAATCTGCAGATATGCTGTCTGAAACAAAGGAAGGATTCCTGCCTGATGTTGGGCCAACTCTGAAGAGTGTAAAACAAAAGATAGAAAAAGCGCAAAGCCACACTAAGTGTAAATTGTTAACAATGATTTTATTACAAAAATAAATAAAACATCATTACACTCACATGTAAAAACCTCAGTAATAATGAGGTATTAAAAACACATTGATTGCATCTGCTGCAATCAGGCACTCTCAGCAAGTGGTCTGTAGATCTGTAGACACACAGAATCTCCTTTAACTGCAATCCAGATCAGATGAACCGCTGCAAAAGGAGTGTAACAGCAAACCACGGTGACTCCAGATATCTCTGTTAGCCGGCTTGAGTGCTACTGGGCAAACACGTGGACGTCGTAGGCATGGCCTGACGCATTTAGTGAGATGCTTCTTACTTCGTCAGAGGCTGCCCAACCGTCCAGAGTCATAGGATTTATGCAGTGCATGCTCCAATCGAAAAGCAGTTTTCATTCCCAAAAAGTGGAGGAGAGTCCACGGAGTATGTATATAAATAGATCCGTGTCCATAATATTAAACACAAAAAGGATATGTCCTATTGTTCACTGACAGACTGGAGGACAATTGATTTCTGCAAAAAGCACTGTGACTCCTCACGTAACAAGCAATGAACAGATTAAAATACTTTCCAGTACAATATAACAAATATTCGCCTAGATTACGAGTTTTGTCAGTAAGGCTGTGCGTTGCTAACGAGCAGTTTTTCCTTACCGCTCACCTACAGTAACGCTGGTATTACGGGTTTTTACAAACCCGGCGTTAGCCGCAAGAAAGTGAGCGTAGAGCAAAATTTAAATCCACATCTCACCTCAATACCAGCGCTGCTTACGGTAGCGGTAAGATGGCAAAACTTGCTTGTGCACGATTTCCCCTTAGGAATCAACGGGGGAGAGCCGGCTGAAGAAAAACCTAACACCTGCAAAAAAGCAGCGTAAAGCTGATAACGCAGCCCCATTGATTCCTATGGGGAAATAAAATTTATGTCTACACCTAACACCCTAACATGAACCCAGAGTCTAAACACCCCTAATCTTACACTTATTAACCCCTAATCTGCCGTCCCCAGCATCGCTGACACCTGCATTATATTATTAACCCCTAATCTGCCACTCTAGACACCGCCGCCACCTACATTATACTTATAAACCCCTAATCTGCCATCCCCAACATCGCCGAACCCTACATTATATTTATTAACCTCTAATCTGCCGCCCCCAATGTCGCCGCAACCTACCTACACTTATTAACCCCTAATCTGCTGTCCCCAACGTCGTCGCCTCTATATTAAATTTATTAACCCCTAAATCTAAGTCTAACCCTAACACCCCCCTAACTTAAATACAATTTAAATAAATCTAAATAAAATAACTACAATTCACTAAATTATTCCTATTTAAAACTAAATACTTACCTATAAAATAAAACCTAAGATAGCTACAATATAACTAATAGTTACATTGTATCTAGCTTAGGGTTTATTTTTATTTTACAGGCAACTTTGTATTTATTTTAACTAGGTACAATAGTTATTAAATAGTTATTAACTATTTAATAGCTACCTAGTTAAAATAAATTCAAATTTACCTGTAAAATAAAACCTAACCTAAGTTACAATTACATCTAACACTACACTATAATTAAATTAATTACCTAAACTAACTACAATTAAATACAATTGAAAAAAAGTATCTAAAGTACGAAAAACAAACAAACACTAAATTACAGAAAATAATAAAATAATTACAAGTTTTTTAAACTAATTACACCTAATCTAATCCCCCTAATAAAATAAAAAAGCCCCCCAAAATAATAAAAAGCCCTACCCTATACTAAATTACAAATAGCCCTTAAAAGGGCCTTTTGCGGGGCACTGCCCCAAAGTAATCAGCTCTTTTACCTGTAAAAAAAATACAATACCCCCGCAATATTAAAACCCACCATTCACACACCCAACCCTACTCTAAAACCCAACCAATACCCCCTTAATAAAACCTAACACTAACCCCTTGAAGATCACCCTACCTTGAGAAGTCTTCACCCAGCCAGGCCGAAGTCCTCAACGAATCTGGGTGAAGTGATCCTCCAGACGGGCAGAAGTCTTCATCGAAGCCGGCCAGAAGAAGTCCTCCAGACGGGCAGAAGTCTTCATCCAGGCGGCATCTTCTATCTACATCTATCCGGCGCGGAGCGGGTCCATCTTCAAGACATCCGACGTGGAGCATTCTCTTCCAACGACGTCTTCTTGCTGAATGAATATCACTTTAAGTGACGTCATCCAAGATGGCATCCCTTGAATTCCGATTGGCTGCTAGAATTCTATCAGCCAATTCAAATTAAGGTAGAAAAAATCCTATTGGCTGATTGGATCAGCCAATATGATTTTTTCTACCTTAATTCTGATTGGCTGATAGAATTCTATCAGCCAATCGGAATTCAAGGGATCCATCTTGGATGATGTCATTTAAAGGAACATTCATTCTTTTTGAAGATGTCGCCATAAGAGGATGCTCCGCGTTGGATGTCTTGAAGATGGACCCGCTCCGCGCCGGATGGATGGAGATAGAAGATGCCGCCTGGATGAATACTTCTGCCCATCTGGAGGACTTCTTCTGGCCGGCTTCAATGAAATCTTCTGCCCGTCTGGAGGACCACTTCGCCCAGCTTCGTTGAGGACTTCAGCCCGGCTGAGAGAAGACTTCTCAAGGTAGGGTGATCTTCAAGGGGTTAGTGTTAGGTTTTATTAAGGGGGTATTGGGTGGGTTTTAGAGTAGGGTTGGGTGTGTGGGTGGTGGGTTTTAATGTTGGGGGGGTATTGTATTTTTTTTTACAGGTAAAAGAGCTGATTACTTTGGGGCAATGCCCCACAAAAGGCCCTTTTAAGGGCTATTTGTAATTTAGTATAGGGTAGGGCTTTTTATTATTTTGGGGGCTTTTTTATTTTATTAGGGGGATTAGATTAGGTGTAATTAGTTTAAAAAACTTGAAATTATTTTATTATTTTCTGTAATTTAGTGTTTGTTTGTTTTTCGTACTTTAGATACTTTTTTTCAATTGTATTTAATTGTAGTTAGTTTAGGTAATTAATTTAATTATAGTGTAGTGTTAGATGTAATTGTAACTTAGGTTAGGTTTTATTTTACAGGTAAATTTGTATTTATTTTAACTAGGTAGCTATTAAATAGTTAATAACTATTTAATAACTATTGTACCTAGTTAAAATAAATACATAGTTGCCTGTAAAATAAAAATAAACCCTAAGCTAGATACAATGTAACTATTAGTTATATTATAGCTAGCTTAGGTTTAATTTTATAGGTAAGTATTTAGTTTTAAATAGGAATAATTTAGTGAATTGTCGTTATTTTATTTAGATTTATATAAATTATATTTATTTAGGGGGTTTTAGGGTTAGCGTTAGACTTAGATTTAGGGGTTAATAAATTTAATATAGTGGTGGCGACGTTGTGGGTGGCAGATTAGGGGTTAATAAACGTAGGTAGGTGTCAGCGATGTTAGGGACGGCAGATTAGGGGTTAATAAAATTTAACTAGTGTTTGTGATGCAGGAGGGTGGCGGTTTAGGGGTTAATAAAAATTTTATAATGGCGGCAATGTCCGGTTCGGCAGATTAGGGGTTACATTTTTTAAAATGTGGGGGGGAGACCTTGGTTTAGGGGTTAATAGGTAGTTAATGGGTGTTAGTGTACTTTTTAGCACTTTAGTTAAGAGTTTTATGTTACGGCGTTAGTCCATAAAACTCTTTACTACTGACTTTTAAATGCGGTATCAATCTTGACAGAAGAGGCTGTACCGCTCACTTTTTGGAAGACTCATAATACCGGTGTTATGCAAGTCCCATTGAAAATATAGGATACGCAATTGACGTAAGTGGATTTGTGGTATTAACGACTCTGGCCAAAAAAGTGAGCGGTGAGCCTGTCATTTCAAGACTTGTAATACCAGCGTTAGGAAAAAAGCAGCGTTAGGACCTCTTAACGCTGCTTTTTAACCCTAACGCAAGACTCGTAATCTCGGTGATTGTGATTTATACATCATTGCGATATTGAAGATTTTATCATAACTACCTATTGTGTATTACTAAGCATTGTTACATTGTGCTAGGTCTCTGTCACCCTGGCACCTAAATGATCTATTTGTGCATGTTTCCAACTCTGAAGAGGCCTGAAAATGGAATGGATCTCTCGGATTTTTATTGGAAACCTTACCTCCTAAAGTGACCAAACTTCTTGCGCTCTCAAAAATCCTCAGACTGGTCCAAGCCCCGCATCTGTGGTAATCATAGTTCAAACTGAACAAATAAAGTATGCTCCCTGGATTAGGCAATATTGAGTCTTACACCAAGTGGAAGACTGTTTGATCTCGGAATTTGTGTGGATCCTTTCAGACAGACCCTTAAAGTCTATGTTTCATTGTTGGAGCATTGTAACCTGCAGAGGTTTCAAATGAAACCTGGCAATGGGTACTGAATCTGAGGCAGCTACCATTAGAACCACCACTTCCTTGTATTGAGCAACAGTAGTGAGTGGATTGAGTTGAAGAAGAGAGCAGTAGTTTGGGTTTATGTTTCTAAGTTAGAGATAGACACATCCGAACTGAGTCAATGATAGATCCCAGGAAAAAAACACGAGTTTGAGGAATTAGGTAACTCTTTGGTAGATTGATTCCCCGACCGTGACTGTGAAGCAGTGTGAGAACTGCTTGAGTGTAAATTTCTGCCAGTTGAAGAGAAGGAGCCTATACTAGAATTTTCTCTAGATATGGAACTACAGATATTCTCTGAGCTAGCACCACTTGCAAAAAGGTTCCCAGTACTTTGGTAAACACTGTGGTATCCGTGTCTAGACCAAATGGAAATGCTAACATTTGATACCTTTCGAGGAAAGCAAATCTGAGGGATCCTACATGATCCCTGTGAATAGGAATATATAGATAAGCATCCTTAAAGCCTATTGTAGACATAAATTGACCTTCCGGTGTTAAAGGAAGTATAGTGTGAATAGTTTCCATATTCTAGGTGGGAACTTTTAGAAATGTGTTCAATATCTTGAGATCTAGGATAGGCTGAAAGGTGTCCTTTTTCTTTGGGACATTAAACAAACTTTATTAAAATCCCTGAATTAGATCAGAGGCTGCAACTGAGTCTATTGATTCTAGATCTTGAATACAAGTTAGAAAAATGTTGTGCTTTACTGGATCCCAAGGACCTTGAGACATGAGGAATATTACTCTAGGGTGCCTTTGAACGAATGATTTCCAATACCCTTGCATCCTAAGCAGATCTTTTCCAAGCCTCTAAAAAAAGATTTAATCTATCCCATACCAGAATCTGATCTGGACTGGGGAAAGCGGATTTTGAGGTGGGGATGGCTTTTTAGACATAACTTTTTTACCATCCTAAAGGGTTTGGGAGACCCTGAATGCTGGGTAGAGTAATGATCATTTACCTCCAGTGACTGGCAATAATTGCATCCAGTTCTGGACCAAAGAAATTTTTTTCTTGAAAAGGAAGAGATAACAGTCTAGTCTTAGAGACTATGGGGTCAATTTATTAAAGCTTTATCTGTGAATACGCTGTAATTCTGCGTTAAATTACCACAACAAAATCTGACAAGTTGTTCAGTTTCAGAGTAGAATTGCTTAGTTTTATCCTTGCTTATTCTCATATTAAAATACATTTAGTTTTTTAAATATTATTTTGATGTGTTAGTGGCCCTTATGCCTCTATAGAGTAACTTACATGGAAGTCTTGGTTTGAACATAATATGGTATTTGACAAGGTATTTGACTTGGAAGGGCTCAAAGCAATGTTATCCTTGTGACCTTTTTAATAGGTCACCAATCAACTGATTTTAACAACCACCCATAAGCTAAAATAATATATTAAAAATGTTCAATGTTTATTGCACTAATTATGATCAATTAAATTAACGTTGAATTATGCAATAAAATTGTGCATTGCAGAACCCTGCAAAGGTATGTGTGTCAATATATATATATATATATATATATATATATTTATATGCGCATATATGTATGTATGTATTTGCACTTGCTACATTTTTAGCGGTTACGTGTTGCTCTTGCAGTCAACACATAACTCAAAACTTGTAATATCAGTGGTGTTTAGCGGGGCTGCTATATCCATTAAATGTAAATGGTGCTCTAAAGAGATGTTGGCCGTGCATAAACTCAATTTATGCTTACCTGATAACTTAATTTATTTCATGGAGGTGAGAGTCCACGATCCATTACACCAGGGAATTGTTCTTCTCTACTAATAGGAGGAGGCAAAGATAACCATACTCCAAGAGCCCTATAAAACCTAAAACCTCTCAGACATACCTCAGTCTAAAGAATACCCAAGCAAAGTTAGGTAAGAAAAAGGAATAAGAGCCATAAAAGGAGCAGGAAAAAAAGATGTGCTCAAGAAAAAAATAACCCTAAAAAAACATAAGGGTGGGGTCTCATGAACTCTCACCACAATGAAAGAAATTAATTTATCAGGAAAGCAAAAATTATGTTTTCTTTCACACAAGTGGTAAGAGTTCATGATCCATTACTTCTGGAAACTAATACCCAAGCTGTGGATTTAACTATTAATTAGGGAGGGATTTAAAACCATGTTTTTTCACTGAGAAATTAAATCCACAACCCCAATAAAAATTAAATTGAGAGCTGACTGTAGAATCTTCCTACCAAAGGCTGCTACAGAAATAGAAAAAACATAAAAATGGTAGAATTTTGTAAAATTTGCAAAGAAGACCAAGCAGCTGCCTGGCAAATCTGGTCAACTGAAGCCTCATTCTAGAAAGCCCAAGAAGTGGCAACTGACCTAGTAGAATGAGCAGTAATCCTTTGCGATGGAGGCTGACCTGCCTCCATGTAAGCTTTATGAATCAAAAGTTTCAACCAAGAGGCCAAAGAAACAGCAGAAACTTTCAGAACTTTCCTAGGACTAGGACAATGAATGAACAAACTAGAAGTTTGTCTAAAGTCCTTAGTCACATCAATGTAATATTTCAATGCCCTAAAAATGTCTAAAGTATGCAAAGATCTCTATGAAGCATTCTTAGGATTAAGACACAAAGAAGGAAAAATAATCTTTCCGCTAAATTTATCCGAAGAAACAACCTTAGGCAAAATGTCAAAATCTGTCTGTAAAAAGTCTGTAAAACTTACACGAAAGAGCAGATAACTCAGAAACTCTTCTATCAGAAAAGATAGCCAAAATAAATAATACTTTTTAAGAAAGCAAAATAAATATCCACCTTGTGCATAGGTTCAAAAGGAGGAACCTGCAAAACCCTTAACACCAATTTAAGATTTCATGGAGGAGAAATTGGCTTGATTATAGGTTTAATATGGACCAGAGCCTGAACAAAATATCAAAATATCAATTTTCCTATTGAATAAAACTGAAAGAACAGAAATCTGCCCCTTCAGAGAACTGGCATAATCCACTGTTGTGACATTGTCTCTCTGAAAACGGAGATGAGAGTCTCTTTCCAAAAGAGGCCAAGCTTAAAGAGCCCACCTCCCGAGGATCCCAAACTCCCTGAGAGACTTGCATCTGTAGTAAACAAAGTCCAGGTAGGATGAGCAAAATAAGTCTCCTGAATAATAAACTGGTGATCCAACCTTCAAGCCAGAGACTAACCTGTGTTGGGATCCAAAAAAGAGTATAGTCTCTGCACCATTGAAGAACAATACAAAGCTGAAGGGATCTCATGAAAATGGAATTGCATCTGAAGCTGCAATTATAAGACCTAGAACTTCCATATAAAGAGCAACCAAAAGAAAAGCGAGAAACTGAAGGAATCAAACAATTTGTTTTGGAAAATTGATCCTCCAACCATGTTGTTGATAAAACAAGAGTTTGTTGGTGTGAGATTCTGCTAAAGGAAAAGACAGAACTTTACCCAAGATGTTGTCCAGGTATGGAACACTGCAATACCCTGAGTTCTGATCACAGACAAAAGGGCACCCAGAACCTCTGCGAAAATTCTTGAAAGTGTAGCCAGACCAAATAGTAGAGCAACAAATTGAAAATGCTTGTTCAGAGACTGGGAATGTTCTCTGTGAATTGGAACATGAAGGTAAGCATCTTTTAAATCTATTGTGGTCATAAACTGACCTTGCTGAATGAAAGGCAGAATAGTTTGAATAGTTTCCATTTTGAAAGATGGAATCCTTACAAACTTGTTCGGTGCTTTTAGATCCAGAACTGGTCTGAAAGTATCTTCCTTTTTTGGAGCAATGAAGAGTTTTAAATAAAATCCCAACCCCTGTTCCTGTAAAGGAACTGGAACAATCATTCCCATAGCTTCCAGATCTGAGAAAGACTGGAAAAAAGCCTGCGTTTTTACAGGATTCCTTGGAACATTGTAAAGAAAAAAACTCCCTTTGGGAGGCCTTGCTCTGAATCCTATTCAATTTCCTTGAAAAACTATATTCAGAACCTAGGGATCTAGAATAGACTGTAACCAAGCCTCCTGAAAGAAGTTTAATCTGCCACCTAACAGAACTTCTGGTTTGGGGGCCGCCCCTTCATGCAGATTTAGCAGTAGGATTAGATTTCTTACCCTGCTTTGTGTCAGGGTGCCAGGAATCAGACAGAGACGAGAAGTGCAAAAATAATCACTCCTTTATTAATAACAAAAAATAATAAAAAGTCGACAAGTCAAACAAGCCAAGAGTCAAAGCTAGAGCTGGTAGTCAGACAAGCCGAGTCAGGAGCCAAAGCAAAAAGTCAGACGAGCCGGGAATCAGGCACAAGGAGAACAGCAGAATCAGGAATAAGCCAGGGATCAGGAACTATGAGGGACGTGAGCCAGCCAGGTAATACACAGGAACTGGAACTCCCAAACAGGTCTGAGACAATGCAAGGGCAAATCATACTAAACAGAGGCCCTTTAAATAATAAGTGATAATGTCTCAAAGCTAAACTAAATTTAAAAATGTGAGGTATTTATTCTGTATGTTTAAATTTCTTTGTGTTACAATGTTTATGACTATATCTCTGAAAGTATATTGGACATAATTTTGTTTTGTTTTTTCTTTCTGTATTAACATACTTCTTGAAGCATGACATAAATGTTGTAACCTGTTTTCAACCTCAATAAAAATATGTTAAAAAAAAAATAAAAAAAATAATAAGTGATGACATCACAATTCTGAGACTGCAACCTGTCTCACACGGATGATGTACACCAGTCTGGCCATAAGAGGGCGTGCAGGAAATGAGCAGCATCACACACTCTGCACCAGACTCAGCAAGAGAGGTGAGTAAAATGGCTGCCAGCAGCACATGGCAAACAAAGCAGGGAAAAAACCCTGACAGTACCCTCCCCTCAACGACCCCTCCCCCGCGGGAGGACAAAAGGCTTATTGGGGAAATGGGCATCGAAGGCACAGAGTAGGGCGGGAGCATGAACATCAGAGGAAGGAACCCATAAACGCTCCTCCGGACCGTAGCCCCTCCAGTGAACCAAATACTATATGCAGCCCCTGGACATACGAGAGTCAATAATGCTGCTGACTTCATATTCTTCATGTTTGTCAACAGAGATAGGAAAGGACGAGGCAACACAGTGGTAAACCGATTACAAACCAATGGTTTCAAGAGGGAGACATGAAAAACATTGGAGATGCACATTTCAGGAGGAAGGTCAAGAGTGTAGGCCACAGGATTGACCCATTGGAGTATTCGAAAAGGACCAACATAACGGGGAGCCAGTTTATTGGAAGGCACACAAAGGTTCAAGTTACGGGAGGACAGCCAAACCCTCTCACCAACCTGGTAGGAAGGCGCAGGCAGACGCCTACAATCAGTCAGGAACTTTTGGTGCTGCATAGAATGATGAAGGCAATCCTGAATCTGCACCCACATGGAACAGATTTGCCGGAGATGCTCCTCCAAAGCCGGAATACCTTGAGACATAAATTAATCGGGCAACAAGGATGCTTGAAACCCATAATTCGCCATGAACGGGGATAACTGGGAGGAAGCATTAATAGCACTATTACGAGCAAACTCTGCCCAAGGTAACAGTTCAGACCAATTATTGTGGTGATCTGAGACATAGAAACGGAGGAACTGTTCCAGAGCTTGATTAGACCATTCCGCAGCCCCATTGGATTGAGGGTGATATGCTGAGGAGAAGGAAAGCTGGATCCCCATTTGAGCACAAAAGGAATGCCAAAATCTGGAGACAAACTGGCTACCCCGGTCCGACACTATCTCCTCTGGTAACCCATGTAAACGGAAGACCTCCCGGGCAAAAATTGAAGAAAGCTCCTGAGCGGTAGGCAGCTTCTTCAAGGGAATGCAATGTGCCATTTTAGAAAAACCGTCAACCACCATAAGGATAAAAGTATTGCCACTGGAAACAGGGAGCAAACTGAGTAGGAGGCAACATACGCAGCAACATCAGAATGAAGACCTGGCCACCAGAATTGTCGAGTGAGAGACCAAATCATTTGGTTCTTGCCTGGGTGACCTGCGGCTTTAGGATAGTGGTAAGTGTGCAAAAGTTTAGTTCGAAGATTCTCAGGAACAAAGCACTTACCACTAGGTTTCACAGGAGGTGCACTGGTTTGTGCAGGCAGGATCTCCCCCCCCCCCAAGGGAGAAGTCAAATTAGTAAGTATGGTAGCCAAAATATGGTCAGGAGGTATAACTGGAGTAGGTACAGACTCCTCCTTGGACAGAGGTGAACATTGTCGAGAGAGGGCATCAGCCCTATCATTCTTACTACCAGGCAGGTAGGAGACCACCTAATTAAACCAAGACAAACATAGTGCCCATCTGGCCTGTCGGGCAACAAACGTTTTGCTTCTGATAGATAAGGTAAATTCTTGTGCTCAGTAAAAATGAGCACTGGTACGCTTGTACCCTTGAGAAAATGCCTCCATTTCTTGAGTGCCAAAATTATGGCCAGTAAGCCAATTTCATAATTGCACTGCGCTGGAGACAATTTCGTAGAGAAGAAACTGCACGGATGCAAGGAACCGTCAGGCATAGGACTTTGAGAAAAGAGGGCACCTACTCCAGTCTCAGACGCATCGACCTCAAGAACGAAAGGCAGGACAGGGTTAGGATGAGCCAGAAATGGAGCGGCAGCAAAGGCAGTCTTAAGACTATCAAAGACCTTAATGGCAGTAGGTGACCAAAGGAGTGGATCATTCTCTTTACGGGTCATGTCTGTGATAGGTTTGACCAAGGAAGAAAAGTTTTTAATAAACTTTCTATAGTAACTGGCGAAGCCCAAAAAACGTTGAATAGACTGAAAACCAACTGGGCGAGGCCACTGCAGAACTACAGACAACTTGTCAGGATCCATGGAGAACCCTGCAACGGAGATAACATAACCTAGGAAGGTTACTTGAGTCTGATGGAACTCACATTTCTCGAGTTTACTAAACAGGCCATTCTCACGTAGTCTCTGAAGAACCTGTGTAACATCAGAATGATGAGCCTTAAGTGTGGGTGAGTGTATGAGGATGTCCTCCAAGTACACCACAACACACTGTTGAAACATATCTCGTAGGACATCATTAATAAATTCCTGGAAAACAGCAGGAGCATTACATAGGCCAAAGGGCATTACAAGATACTCATAATGCCCGCTCCTGGTGTTAAATTCTGTTTTCCATTTGTGACCCTCCTTGATCCTAACGAGATTGTATGCTCATCTCAAATCAAGTTTAGAAAAGTTTGAAGCTCCCTTGAGGCGGTCAAAGAGTTCTGTAATGAGAGGAATAGGGTAAGCATTCTTAATGGTAAGACGATTAAGACCCCTATAATTGATGCATGGTCTTAACTCGCCATCCTTTTTCTTCACAAAAAAGAAGCCAGCCCCTGCAGGAGAGCAGGATTTGCAGATGATCCCCCATGGCAGAGCATCAGAAAAACATATTCCTCCATAGCACAATTCTCCGCAACAGACAGAGGGTAAACCCAGCCCGAGGAGGAATGGCTCCGGGTTGCAGGTCTATGACACAATCGTAAGACAGGTGAGGAGGCAACGTACCTGCACGCACATTCTCAAAAATGTCTAGGAACTCTTGGTACTTCTCTGGCAACTGAGATACCGAAGAAGTGCACAAGACTTTAACTGGTTTCCGAAGACAAGTGGAAATACATTGCGGAGACCATGACAAAATTTCGGAACTGCGCCAATCGAGACTGGGATTGTGCTTTTGGAGCCAGGGATAACCCAGAACAACTGGAAAATGCGGAGAGTTTATCACCTGGAACTGTAGGGTTTCAAAATGTAGAGCCCCAACAGCCATGGATAACGGAGTGGTTTCGTGAGTAACGAGTGCGAGCTGAAGGGGCCTGCCATCAATGGCCTCTATAGCAAGCAGAACGGACCGAGGCAAAACAGGAATGGAGTGCTTTGATACAAAAGGACTGTAAATGAAATAGCCCACAGCAACGGAGTCAACAAGATCCTTGGTGACTATGGAGGAGTCCACCCAGGAAAGGACAACTGTGACCAAAGGTTTCTCCTTTAGCAGTTCCAGGGACGAGGATAAACCACCCAAGGTCTGCCCCTGCCAGGACCTTGGTGTGAGCGTTTCCCGGCTGTGTAGGACAAGACTTTAAAAGGTGGCCCTGTAACCCACAATAGGGGTAGAGCCCCTCCCTCCTCCTAAAGGCCCTCTCTGCCGTGGAGAGATGTGTGAATCCCAACTGCATCATCTCAGCAGTACCTGGTGACTCGGGACATGGAGGCATGGGAGGAGAGGGAGGCATCGGTGGGAACGAACACGTAGGAGACAACGGGACAGGAGACTTCCGCAAGCGCTCCTTGAAAGAGGGCCTCTCTCTGAGTCTGATGTCAATTAGGATAAAAAAAGACTCCAATGCCTCTAGATCCTCTGGTAAATCTCTGGCAGCAACCTTGCCTTTAATCGGATCAGAGAGCCCATGAGAGAAGGCGGCAATAAGAGCTTCATTGTTCCAACCTACCTCTGCAGCAAGCGTACGGAACTCAATGGCATACTGAGCAACAGATCTTGTACCTTGCTGAATGGACATTAATCGTTTAGCAGCAGAGGAGGAGCGAGCCGGAACATCAAATACCCTTCGAAAGGAGGCCACAAATTCAGGGTAATTTGAAATCACAGGTTTATTAATCTCCCACAAGGGATTAGCCGAGGCAAGAGCTATGTCAGAAAGTAACGAGATGAGAAATCCCACCTTAGCTTTGTCAGAGGGAAATGCCTGAGGTAACAAAGTAAATGCCCACCTGGTTCAAAAACCCTCTGCACTGAATAGGATCGCCTCCATATCGCTGAGGTAGAGGTGCAGAACCGGACATGCTCCTGGTAGGACTATGTGCAGCAGCGGAAACAGGAGCAGCCATAACTTCCAGGAAACTTTGGTCCAAATGTGCAATTTGAGTCAGCAGGGTTTGCAGGGCTAGTGCAAATTGATCCAAGCGGTGATCCTGTTCATCAATCCTGGAAATGATGGTAGGTAAAGGTGGATTATTAGCACCATCAGGATTCATGGCCCTTGCATAATGTCAGGGTGCCAGGAATCAGACAGAGACGAGAAGTGCAAAAATAATCACACCTTTATTAATAACAAAAAATAATAAATAGTCCACAAGTCAAACAACAAGCCAGGAGTCAAAGCCAGAGCTGGTAGTCAGACAAGCCGAGTCAGGAGCCAAAGCGAATAGTCAGACAAGTCGAGTCAGGAGCCAAAGCAAAAAGTCAGATGAGCCAGAATCAGGAACAAGGATAACAGCAGAGTCAGGAACAAGCCAAGGATCAGGAACCAGGAGGGACGTCAGACAGCCAGGTAATACATAGGAACTGGAACTCACAAACAGGTCTGAGACAACGCAAGGGCAAAGCATACAGAACAGAGGCCCTTTAAATAATAAGTGATGACATCACAATTCTGAGACTACAACCTGTCTCACACGGATGATGTACACTAGTCTGGCCATAAGAGGGCATGCAGGAAATGAGCAGCATCACACACTCTGCACCAGACTCAGCAAGAGAGGTGAGTAAAATAGCTGCCAGCAGCATATGGCAAACAAAGCAGGGAAAAACCCTGACACTTTGACACCAGACTGAGGTGCCTTGCTTCTGAGCAGAGGAGTCAACCTTTTGTTAATTATTCTGATGAAAGGAACTAAAACAATTAGAAGCTTTAGATTTCCCTCATTACTTCAAGTAATAGTAGATATAATATAATCTAAATCAGAACCAAACAACCTCTTTCCCTGAAAAGAAAGAGATAATAAACTGTATTTTGACATCCTATCAGCAGACCAGGATTTAAGCCATAAGGCTCTCCTGGCAAAGACTGCCAAAGACATACTTTTGACAAATTTTCATAACATCAAATACAGCATAACAAATAAAAAGGATTGGCAGTTTTGAGTAAACCCAAAAGATTAGCACTAGCAGAGTCATCAGAACACTGTTCTGAAAGACTAGACAACCAGTAAGTTGAAGCAGCAGCCACATCAACAATAGAAATAGCTAGCCTGAGCAAATACCCTGCTTGTAAAAAGGCCCTTCTATGGAAAGACTCTTATGTTCTATCTAAATGGTCTTTAAAATAAGTTCTGTCTTCCAAAGGAATAGTAGTACATTTAGACAGAGTGGAAATAACCCCATCCACCTTGGGAACAGTTTCCCATAAATCAAATTAGCAACAGGTAAAGGATATAACCTTTTAAACCTTGCAGAAGGAGTAAATTAATTACCTGGCTTAGATTGTCCCCTAGAAATAATGTCAGAGACAGCATCAGGAATAGGGTAAACCCCAGGGAGATTAACAACAGTCTTAAAAACTGAATTTAAACCGTGTAGGAATACTGCAAATAATGGCCGTGTGACCTAACTGTAACTACACCTATACTACCTGCTTCATATTTTAAAGTATCTCCACTGAAAATGTGGTGAGGCAAACATGGTGGACACACTAATCGTGACCTGTACTTCAGAGATTGGAATTTATCACAATGCTGGCGATGTATACCAATCATAGTGCAGGTTACTCCCCTGGAATACCCATGAATACAAACTTTTTTCTATTGGTCGATTGGACTAAGAGTTAAAAAATCAGCTAATAGAAATGCAAGGACACCCATATATAAGTAGGAAACTTGCTTTCAAGCTTCAGTGTGTGCCGGTGACAGCATAAAGAGAACGTCTGCAAGAAGATAAGAAGAAAAGAAGCATCAGATGGAAGATGGGAAAAGAAGATTATTGGCATGAAGATGAAGAGGACCGCCCCGGAGGAACACCCCCATGAAGAAAGAAGAGGAGCACACCAGAGTCAAGTTGGGTGAGTAGAAACTTTGGGGTTCAGAGTAAGGATTTTTTTTTTACTTTTTTTCTTTTTTAGAAATAACTTTAGGGCTATGCCCTCTTATGGGCAATCTTTTTTTTTTTTTAGTATAGGGATGTTTTAGGTTACGCTTTTTTTTAGATTAGGATTTTTTTAGAGTAGGGTTTTTTATTTTTCTATTGGGCAAAAGAGCTAGACTTTAGTGCCAGGCCCTACCAAATGCCCTTATCGGGGCTATGCCCAACAAAATTCCCTTCTCAGGGTATCTTTTTTTAGGATAGGGTTTATTTTTAATTTAGGATGTTAATTAGTATAGGGCTTTTTGTTATTGAACAAAAGAGCTATATTCACTTTAGGGCACTTCCCTACCAAATGCCTTTCTAAGGACAATGTCCAACCAAATGCCCTTTTAATGGCAATCTTTTTTTGCAATAGTTTTTTCTTTTAACTTAGGTTTTTTTAAGATAGCAAAATATCTGAAATAACTGTAGGGCAACCACCTTACCAAATGCTCTTTTTTTTAGAGTAGATTTTTTTTTGTGGGGAGTGGAGGGTTAATTTTATTGTAGAATTGGGTTGTAGTTTTTTTAGAAAAAGAAGTGTCACTTTAGGGCAATGCCATACAAAAAGCCCTTCTAATGGCTATTGCCAGAGTAACTTTTTAGTATATGTTTTTTTTTTTTTTTGGGGTGTTTTTTTGTTTTGTTTTGTTTTTTACAGTGGACTTTAGAATATGCATAACTGTTTTTTTTTATTTTTGGCAGTGCTTTGTGTTTTTTGGTAATGTGTTTTTTTTATTTTGTTTAATTTTAGTGTTTGTAATTTTGTGTAACTTAGGGGTTTTTAGGTTAGGGGTCTTGGGGGGTTATTTGTTATGTAGTTAAGCACTGTAGGGCTAGTTTGTGTTGGGGGTTGTGGTGGTTTAGGGGTTAATAGGTTAGGGGTGGTTGTTAGGGGGTTATGGCAGTATAGCAGTTAAGTATTGTAGGGGTAGTTTGCTGTGGGTGGTTATGGAGGTCTAGGGGTTAAAAGTTTAGGAAGTTTATTGCTGTGGACTATTGGCAGTATTGGGGATAATAGGTAAGGAAGTTTAATGCGGGGGGGGGGGGCTATTGGGGGTATAGGGGTTAAGTAGTGTAGGGTTAGTTTGCGGTGGGGGTTATGTCATAGCTATATTTATTAGGCTTGGATGCAATATATTTAAAAGGGATCCTTTACTTTACATTGACAATGTTGGTGCCGATGCTGCTTGGAATATTTTGCCAGCATCTACACCTAATGCAATGAATAGTAAAACGTCTCTCAGCAATGCTGCCTTTAAACAGTAACGCCGGTACTTTTAAATATTTCACCAGCATTCTAGACATTGTGTCGGATCCCTTTTAAATACATTGCTGCATCGCAGTACTTTTTGATCACTGGGACCTAATTTGCTTTGGGTGTAATTCTGTCACTACCCAGTACTCATTATACCCCTTTGTCTGTGTAGTCAGCTCTCTGAGTGGGATAATGGGTCTCAAATTGGTCAACAAAAAATCTTGAGCATCTCAACTCATTACCTGTTCTTGTGGAGGCAAAGATAAGACTGAGATACCAGAGAGTTAGGAGGGATTAAAAGCTCCTGGAATGTTAGGAATCTTTGTCTCCTCCTACTGGCCAGAAGTTGAATCCAAGGAGTAATGACTCTCAACGTATGAAAATAATCTTGTCCTGTTGTGATTGTCACAAACAGTACTGGTGTTATTCAAATTGTGTTTTTAAAAGTCTCTTTATTATCTCATTCAAAACGGAACCGAGAGGATTTATTGCAGATGATTTTATTGTTCGTCTACATTTGCGCCTATTTCTGGTGGTGCAGCATTTATCTCAGCATTGCAATCTTTGTTGATCTGGTTGAAAAATTATAACAATGGATAATGCTAGGCTTTGTAGTTGTGGGCAGATTTCAGGTTGGTTCCCTTAAGACTGATAGGGCTTTGTTCACTCACACAACAACAACACAGTAGTGACACATTATTTATAAGGGTCTCTTCATTGTTGTGCTCCTGACAGATGACTATGTCCACAAAAGGTGTAATGCTGACCTCTGTAGGGTGAAGATGGAATAGTTTGGTTGATTAAATTTAATAGCTAGCAAATAATAATACGTTTTTGGGTGGATGTGTTAGGAATAAGGCTTGATCACTTAGATCAGCAAGGATGTTCTTAGGCAGATATAAATCTATGTCATGTACAGTATTTTGTGCATAGGCTCTGTGATCAAGCTTTGATGATCCTACAACATTTTACATTTTATAGGAAAGAGGAATAGCTGTCAGCTGTCACATAATGTGTATTATCTCCATTTAAATGCTTTATTAATAAAAGAGAGCTTGCAGAATTGCTGTAAATAATATATGTGTAAAAGGGCTTGCATGATATTGCATCTCAAGCATATGGTGTATGCTTATTTTATGTAAATGTAACCAATTGTTAGTATCCAATTGCTCTGCATATTAATAAGGGTATTTATATAGTACCAAAAACATATATTCCCTATTCATGGCACCCTTTTTACATTAAGGCCCATTTTACAAGTGGTGCTCTAAAGCCTAGCGCTGGACGCAAAAAGTAGTATCGCTGGATCACACTAAAATTAGCGTGCTACTTGATATTAAAAGTCCATAGTAAAACTGATTTACCAGAGAAGGTTTACCACAGCTGACATTGCGCTAAAGCACCCATTACTTTCAATGGATATTGCGACCTAGCTAAATAGCACTGATATTACAAGTTGAAAGATATGGGTTGTACTTGAGCAAAAGCCCAAATAGCGCTAAAAACTTATTTGCAATGCTTAATTAGCACTACACCTTTGCTAGTAAAAATTGTGTCTTTAAGAATGGGCATATATTTGTAGATTCAATACAGATAGAACCGTAACGCTCTTAAAAAGGGGCATATATAAACTATTTTGTCATTTTAACAAAGTTCCATTATGTGCATTGACACCTTCACCATGAAATTACATAACAGGACCATATTTGAAACACTATTAAAAGAACAATATTTCAAATTCTATTAAAAAGAAATGGACATATTTTGAATAAAAAGAAAAATGTCTTTGTATATTACTATTTGGAACTTCCATTTGGTTAAAAGAAAACCTGCCTTAAATAAGTCGCATTAGGTCTCGTAACATCTATTTATCATCACTTTTTAAATTGAAACTGATTTGTAGCAAATTAGCTGCCCCTTTTTTGATGCATTAAAGAACCAGTAAAAACAGTAGATTTGCATAATCAACAAATGCATGATAAAAAGATAATGCAATAGCACTTAATCTGTACTTCAAATGAGCAGTAGATTTTTTTCTAACAAATTTCAAAGTTATGTCTAATTCCACTCCTAGTGACAGCCATAAGCCAATCACAAATGCATATATTCTGTGAATTCTTGCACATGCTCAGTAGAAGCTGGTAACTTATAAAGTGTAAATATATAAAAAGACTGTGCACATTTTTTTAATTGAAAAAAATTGCTTGCACTATCTGAATCATGAAATTTTGACTTTAGTATCCCTTTAACACACACCACTGATGAATCTTCCCCTATATATATATAACTATCCGAATATGTGGACTTTTATTTAAAACCAATGGTGACAACATTACAGTCCTATATTAGGGATACTTTACACGTGCTAAATATAATGGAGGGAATTGAATGGAATGAAGAATTTATCTGGTTGACATTAGATGTCACTGCATTATATACCAGCATACCTCACAAGGAAGGGATTGCAAGTATTGAATATTTCCTAATGAAACATGAACATCTGCCAGAAGTGAAAGTTTGGTTCCTATTGGAAGCAATAAAATTTATCCTAACTAAGAATTATTTCCTTTTTGATAAAGAATATTTCCTTCAACTTAGCGGCACGGCAATGGGGACCAAATTTGCACCCAATTATGCCAACTTATATATGGGGTGTTGGGAAGACCAATACATTTGGAACAATAACCCATTCAAAAATAACATCATTCTTTGGCGGAGATTTATAGATGACGTCATTGTCATCTGGAGAGGTGATGCAGAAACATTAGAAGCATTTATTATTTACCTTAATTCTAACAACAAAAATTTAAAATTCACCCACAACAGTAATAAAATTAAAATTGATTTTTTAGATATAACTTTACAACATGAGGGAAAGAGAATTATCACCACACTATATAAAAAACAGACCGATTCCAACAGTTACCTACATGCAAGAAGTTGTCACCACAAAAAATGGGTAAACAACATACCCTATGGGCAGTTTCAAAGGGTAAAAAGGAATTGCACTAAAGCAGAGGCCTTTGAAATAGAAGCTAAAGAATTGGTAACGAAATTTGTGGCAAAAGGATACTCTACTGAAGTTATTGAACAGAGCCTGAATAAAACAAGAAAACTGGATAGAAAAATTCTTCTAAAAGGTAATGAGAACAGAAAAATTTCCTCGTCAAAAAGGAGAAATAATTTATTCTTAACTAAATATAATAACTCAGCTACTGAAATAGAAAGAATTATTCGTCGATACTGGTATGTCTTAAAAGAAGATCCAGTATTAAAAAATTTATTAGAGGATAAACCAAATGTTGTCTTCAGGAAAAATAGATCAATAAAAACCATATTAGCACCCAGCACCTTAAGAGAAATTAAAACAAATAAATCCTGGTTAACAGATCAACATAAAGGATTTTATAAATGCAAAAGAAAAAATTGTAATGTATGTAAATATACTGATCCAGAAAATAAAGAAGTAAAATCAAATACAAATAATAAATGTTTTCCTATCAAATCTTTTTTAAATTGTCAGTCCAAATTTGTGGTGTACATCCTTGAATGTAGCTGTGGGAAACAGTATTTGGGGAGAACAAAACGTACTCTGAAACGGAGAATTAATGAACATTTGAATAATATCACCTCTGGTGATGTTCCCCACGGCGTATATGATCATTTCAGGGATGTACACCAGAGTAACCCTGAAGGTCTGAAATTTAAAGCAATAGAACAGGTGGTTCTGGACAAAAGAAGGGGCAATAGACTGTTACAATTACGTAAACGTGAGACCTATTGGATACATACCCTTAAAACTTTAGAACCATATGGCCTCAATAGAGAGGTAGATATACAGGCATTTTTATGATATTAAAATATTTATAACTTCTGATTCTCTTTACCTACACCTTTTTTTTTATGAATTCAAGAATTCCCATTAATATAAAATTGCTTACGCAACCCCTGGATACATAGTGTATCATGAATTATATTTTATTAGTTTATTTTTAAATAATTTTTAAATATTATATTAATTATATAAAAAAAAATTATGTGTGAACTGGATGAATTAAATTAATATATTTGTATTTATGAATTTATGGGAATACAAATTGGAAATGTAACTAAAATTAAGGTTTAAACACATTTTTAAATGAAAAGGGGGAAGGAAATTTTCTTTTCACTTTTTTAATCTATGATTATTTATTAATATTAATGAATTTTGTATTATTGCTGTACGTCTGGTTTTTTGAAAAAGAATATATTTATTGTATGTAATATTATAATCTTAGAGGTTTACATTTTCCTAAATGTGAGCACAGATATGACCATCGCATAATATAACAGGACTACAAATTTGCATCACCGAATTTCAAATGACACGCTAAGGTGGGCGGTCTACATTGACTATGAACGTACTTAAGGGAAGCTTCCAGTGGGTGTGGATATTCCTCTGACGAAGCGGTGACACAATCGCGAAACGCGTAAGGCCACGCCCACCTTGCGTCTGTCTTTGTGGAACAGCGATCAGCTGTTGGTGAATCTGTACGGACCATTTGCTAATGAGAGATTGTGCTCCAAAAAAACTCCTACCAGAGTGGATGTGAGTAGAACAAGAGGCCGGGGGAAATACTTGTCAAGATTTCGTGTTACAAACAGCGATACCCGGCATTCAGGTGTATTTGTCCTGACTCTTTGGACTAAGCACTTTCACAGCAAGCGGCCCTGAGCGGAACTTTTAACCTACATGCTCATACATACCTCATAAGTTTGAGGTTGACTCTTGTGAGTAGACACCCTACGGGGGAGTTGTTTTAATACACACTTGTATTATTGTTTGATTAAATTGATTTGCACTATGTAGGTGCCTTTGTGCGCTTTCTTTCTCATTTTTCTTTTAGATATATATATATATATATATATATATATATATATATATATATATATATATATATATATATATATATATATATGTGTGTGTATACACAATATCTATCTATCTATCTATCTATCTATATATCTATCTGTATAGATATACACTGCATTTTACAAAAATGTATAAAGATATTTATAGAAATATTTATTTAAAAAAACAAAAACATTTTCTTCTATGTGACAAACATAGGAAAAGTATTCTTAATGCACCTTCGACTTAAGTGCAGTTGGTGTAACACAGTTTTGGGTTAGCGTGCAAGCAATAAATAGAAATAGGCTTTCTTTAGAGCCCCCCATAGAAGTCAGAGAGGGAATTAGAACGGTCCCAATATACAAAGCCTGAGGGGTAGATTTATTAAGCAGCAGATGCTGAAATCTAAACCCGAAGTTTCATGTCCGCCTGAAACTTAAGTTAAGAAGCAGCGATGGTAAGACAGCTGCTCCTTAACTCATCCGCCACATCTGAGGTGGCAGACAGCAATCATCCCGATTAGATACAATTGGGATGATTGACACCCCCTGCTAGGAGCCAATTGGCCGCGAATGTGTAGGGGGTGCCATTGCACATTCATTTCACCAGAAATGCTTGTGCAGTGATTAATGAGGACATGATAGGCATTTATCGGATTTTTAAAGGGACATAAACCCAAACATTTTATTTTATGATTCAGATAGAGAATAATATTTTTAAAAAGTTTCCAATTTACTTCTATTATCAAATTTGCTTCATTCTCTTGCTGAAGAGATACCTAGGTAGGTAGCGTGCACATGCCTGAAGCACTACATGACAGGAAAAAGTTCTGCCATCTAGTGTTCTTGCTAATGTATAACATTGTTGCAAAAATCCTGCCATATAGTGCTGCTGACACGTGCACACCTCTGAGCTTACCTCTCTGCTTTTCAACAAAGGATAACACGAAAATGAAGACAATTTGATAAAAGAAGTAAATTGGAAAGTTGCTCAAAATTGTATGTTGTATCTGAATCAAGAAAGAAATGTTTTGGGTTTAATGTCCCTTTAACCCCGTAACGACCAACAACGTACAGGGTACGTCCTACAAAAAACAGAGAAAATAGGATATATAGGAGCGCCACTGGCTAAGATATACCACAGGAGTCAAAATATTAAAATCGAATATTTGTACAAGTATTTAATAAAATCTGCGTAGATAAAAAATAACAAAAATTGACAAAAATTGACAAAAATTGACAAAAATTAACAAAAATTAACAAATAATGAGATCAGAATATTAGACCGAACTGATGAACTCACTAGAGTACAAATTCTAGGGATAATAACCCTTTGATTCCTACTGCATGGATATAATCCAAAAATGAATTGGTACAGCTCATATGTTTAAAAATGAGATCGTGAAACGTATGTGTCAATATAACCATGAAAATAAAAATGAAAATATAAATTCAAATATAAAAAATGAAAGGAAATATAATTGTGAAGATAAAAATCCAGTAAAGGATTAGTTTCTTAGTGAAAGACCCATGTTATGAGTCTAAAAATAAATTTCCTTTGCCAAATTTAAATAGATAGTGATATAAAATATATATATATAAGAACAAATCAAATCCTTGTGATATATAATACTCCTGTGTATAATGTGCAATAATATAATACAATCAAAAATGAGTGTTTAATGCAATACTATCAAAATTAAGTGGGTTTAACCATTTGTAAACCTAAAGCTCAACTAAGCTGGTACCAGCTAAAATTCAATTAGCTTTGGGACACACCGGTCCGTTCTGATAATAAAACTTTCCAATAATTGATATATATCTGGTTATAAAATCATATCGTGTGACAATTTATAAAACAATCAAATAATAAACAATTAAAACATTTATGTCATCATTATAAACGATTGAATGAAAGAAGAATAATAATATAAAAAATATAAAAAAATATAAAAAACAGATGAAAAAATGTCCAAAATCTATCAAATCCTGATGAAATGTAAGTAGTAATTCCTTCCTTAAAAGTCTAATTTGAGTAAAGTCCTTGAGCATATTGAAGTCCAAAGTCCTAATCCTTAGATAGAGGTATATATATAAAAACCTAAAAGAAAAAAGAAAAAAGTGCACTAAACAAATGTGCTTTTAGGGTATGGACTATTGAAAATAGTCTTACCATTCAAAGCCCGGTCCTGGATATGATTAGCCTCTCAATCTTGGTTTTCGGATAGTCGTCTACGCGTTTCGGCCCTCTGAATTGGGCCTTTTTCAAGACATGTGGAGGCTTAATCAATGCTGACCTTTTATATTTTTGTATTGGGCGTTTTTCACAATTGCGGCAAAAAAATTGCGCCAAGAAAATCCCGCCAAAAATCGAGTCCGATATTGCCAGTTTGTTTGTTACCACTATACCTCACTTCCGCTCAACAACCGGATGTCAATGTATTTGGTACTTCCGGTTTTTTACCACTTCCGGTTTCGCGGAACCATTTTGCGAACGGGCAAGAAGGAACAACAAATTTTTGGCTAGACCGGATATCAATATGTGCGGTTCTTCTGGTTTAAAGAAACCATTTTGGAAAAGGGCAAATTTTGACTGATATCGGGCTAATATATCCAGGACTTACAATATTTATCATGTACATTTATTTCCATGACAATAATAACTCTATTTCTTGTTGTATTATTCAGTATCTCATATATGATAAACTTAAATACCAATTGAAATAAACATGAGAAAAATTGTTATTATATAAAATTCCAACAATAAATAAGTAAAGTGAATATTTTAAAAAATTACTAAAATAAAAATTATAAAATTACAAAAAATTACAAAAATATAGTAATCTTAGATGGGTTTAAAGATGTTCTTTGTATTTAACTTTCAATGTATTTTGATCTAGACTTAAATTCCCTAATCTAATGCTGGATTGGTGCATAATACTTTCATTAGGTATTTTTTACTACCGTTATTTGGCAGTTCGACAATATCTTTTTCTTTGTTATTAGGTAATCTGGTGTATTTTATCTCAAAGAAGATACTGAGACCTATTAATTTCTTTGGATTGCTCAATATGGATTGCTTTTGATAAACTCCAATTGACTTTAAAATGAGGTTCACGAAATCTAGACATATGTTCCCTAATCTAATGTTAGATTGGTACATGATACATTTTTTATTATTAGATGTTTTTTACTTTTTTACTTGTTTTTTACTAGTGTATTCTGATTTTGTTTATCATCGTTATTTAGCAATTTGACGACATCTTTTCTTTGTTGTTGGATAATCAGATGTATTTTATACTGAGACCTGTAAATTTCTTTTAGATCTTAAAGAGGATGCTGGGACCTATAAATTTCTTTAGATTGCCCAATGTGGATTGCTTTTGCTGAATTCAAATTAAGTTTAAACTGAGGTTCAAGAAATAAATGAGAGAGATTGGTTTATTAGAAGAGGTGGACGATCTCAAAGTCAGCATTGAGACCTTTTGGATGGATACAGTCTAGGTTGAAAATCCATTTTGATTCTATTTTCAATAATTTTGATTCCATATCTCCTCCTCTCCAATCTTTGTTCACTTTGCATATTCCCATGTATTTCAAGCTTTTATCACTTCCACCATGTACTTCTTTGAAGTGTTTATAGAGTGGTAGATCAACCTTCTTCCATTTGATCTGTAGCAGATGTTCACGGATTCGGTCTCTTAGTTTTCTAGAGGTCTGGCCCACATACTGCAGGCCACACCCACACTCGACCAAATATATTACAGAATGGTCAGTACATCTTATAGTTTGTTTTATGTGAAACACTTCATTTGATACTTTAGACTTGATCGTGCTGGTTTTTATTCCATGTGTGCATGCTTTACAAAAGTGGCATGGATAGAAACCGCATAATTTTTTGCCCATAATGTCTAAAGAATTTTTAGCTTTATTTTCTTTGGGTATACTTGGAGCCAGAATCGATTTTAGATTGTTGGCCTTTCTATAGACAAAATTGGGTTGTTCTGTTAGATGTTCGCCTATAATATCGTCATTTCTGAGTATATGCCAGTGTCTCTTGATTATGTCTTCAATTACCTTTTTTCTTTCACCATATTGGGTTATAAAAGGAATTTTCAGGCCTTCAAACTTGTCTTTAGTTGGTTTCACCTTGTATGTGAGAAGAGAATCTCTTTTTATGTTATTCACTTCTGTGATGGTCTTATCTACAAAGGATTCATCATATCCTCTTTCCAAGAATCTGGTTTTTAGCATTGATGATTGCTTGGTCCACATTTCTTCACTTGAGCAATTTTTTTGGATTCGTAACAATTGTCCTTTCGGGATATTCGATATCCATTTCCTATGATGGCCGCTTGTGTGATGGATATAATTGTTAGAATCTACTTCCTTGAAGTGGGTGGATGTTACAATTCTTCCCTTTATCACTTTTATGTCCAGATCTAGAAAGGTGATGTGATCTTTGCTGATGGTGTTAGTAAATCTCAAATTGGACTGGTTCAGATTCATTACGTCTAGTGTGTGTCTTAGATCTTCTTCACTCCCCTTCCAGATGATTAGGAGGTCATCTATATACCTTTTATATAGGACCAGGTCCGCGCCCGCCGGACAGGAATCCCAGAAAATAGTTTCCCATCTTCCCATATAGAGATTGGCGTAGCTAGGCGCGAACCTGGTCCCCATGGCTGTCCCACACACTTGTCGATAGAACACATTATCGCAATAAAAATAATTATGTTGAAGGATATATTATATTCCGTCCAGTATGAACCTCTTTTGGGGTTGTGGCATACTGTCATCTTTATCTAGGAAGTGACTAATAGACTCTAATCCCTTCTCATGTGGAATTGAGGTGTATAGTGATGTTACATCACTAGTGATTAGGATATAGCTTTCATCCCATTCCATGTCTTTTAGTATATTCAATACTTCGGTGGAGTCCCTTAGATATGATGGTAGTGATCTAACGTAAGGTTGAAGTTTTTTATCTATATATTCAGATAAATTGCTCGACACCGATCCTATGCCTGATATTATTGGCCGTCCGGGTGGGTTGGCTAAGTTCTTATGAATTTTAGGCAGGTGATAGAGTACTGGGATCTTGGGATGTTTCACGCTTAAATAACGAAATTCATTATTGTTGAGAATACCCAATTCATTAGCTTCAGTGAGTAGATCGTCGAGGGTTCTTTTGTATTCATTAGTTGGGTTGGCTTTCAAAATTTCATAGGTAGCTTTGTCTCCTAAAATTCTTCCAGATTCTTTCTTGTAGTCCGTCTTGTTCATTATCACGATCCCCCCACCTTTGTCGGCTGATTTAATGACAATGTTGTGGTTCTTTTCTAATTTAGATATGGTGTTGAATTGTTGGGCACTGAGATTTCTTTTATATGCCTTGTTTGTTTTTAATTTCTTTATGTCATTGCATACCATTGTTTCGAATGCTTCGATAGCCGGTCCTTTACAGTGGGTGGGGTATAAATGGGACTTCGGTTTAAGATCAGAGTGTTGGAATTGGTCCTCTGTTGTGGTAATTCCTGGGGTAAAGGCACCTCTCTCTATTGGTGACTTTAAGAAATATCTCTTCAATGTGAGTTTTCTTATAAACTCCTTCGTATTTAGATATGTTTGGAACTTGTCCAATCCTCTGGATGGAGCATATGAAAGACCTAACCCCAACAATTCTTTTTCTTCACTTTCCAAATTGATGTTACTCAGATTAAAGATTCCTTTGACATCTCCTTTACTATCCTTATTTTTCTCTTTTTCATCTGTGGCTTGTCCAATTTTTAGTGTTTCTGATGTTGTTTTGACCAGATAGGGTCTGTTCTTATATCTAGATCCCGACCTTCGTCCCCTGTGTGTCTTCTTTTTACTGGGGTATCCACATCTTCCAATGCAATCTGCTTCCTTTTCCCTCTTTGTTCCAACACTGGGGGGTCGTTCCGGCCCACCTCTAAAAAAGGAGTGGTGGAAGTGGATGCTGCATAATTATCATCTCTAGGTGTATCCGTTGGTCTTCTTATGTTGGGAGTTGTCAGGGGGGGAAATCTGTTGGTTACCTCAATGGTGTTGTTTCTCCAATCTTGGTGTGGTCCCCTGTAGTTTCTTTGGGGAGGGTGGTTCATCATCTGGTCACTGTATTGATATTCACTATGTAGGTCTCTTGGTCAATGTTGTTGATCAAAGTCTGAATTGCCATACCTTTGTAGGAACTGTCCATGATTTTCTTTATTCATAAATGGCTGGTGAGATCTGTGGTTATATCCATTATTCCAACTTGATGATTGGTAATTTCTTCTTGATTGGTATTGAGATGTGTTGTAAGGCTCATAGTTCCCATAAGACCTATAATGGTGACGGGAATTGTTGTACCAATTTCCTCCATGTGTATTAAAACGTCCTACAAAAAATTTTCCTTAACGACCAAGGACATACCCTGTATGTCATTGGTGTCTTCAAGCAGTGGAATCGATCCTGATCGCTTCCAGCCGCCTTCATTTTATTGCAGTGATGCCTCGATATTGAGGCATCCTTTAATAAAAATTTTTAGCCATCCGATACAGACAGAGCCACTCTGTGACCCTCTCTGCATCGGACGGTCGTTGGTGGGTGGAAGTGGTTGCAGGGAGGCAGGTGAGTGGCCATAGATGGGAGGAAGTCATTGATGGGGGGCGGGATCACATGCTGGGGCGTTGCGCGCATGGGGGGACTCACGGGTGCGCGCACATGCACGATCTGTGGTCACAAGCAAGGGGACGGGAGCGGGTGGGAACTCTACACTATGGGACAAATCTAGTTAGCTGAGGGTAAGGTGGGAGAGAGGAAAGGGTTATTTAAGTGATCTGGGAGGGGGTGGGGGATTGGCTATTGAGGGGTGGAAGCTACACTACAGAAAAATATAAAAAAAATAATTAAAAAAAATATTATTTATGGCAAACTGGGTACTGGCAGACAGCTGCCAGTACCCAAGAAGGTGCACAATAAGGTAGAGGGGGAGGGTTAGAGAGCTGTTTGGGGGGGGTCAGGGAGGTTGGGGGCTAAGGGGGAATCCTACACAGCAGAATATGATTTAAAAAAAAATACCTTTTATTTTAGTACTAGCAGACTTTCTGCCAGTACTTAAGATGGCGGGACAATTGTGGGGTGGGGGAGGGAAGAGAACTGTTTGGGAGAGATCAGGGGGTGGGATGTTTCAGGTGGGAGGCTGATCTCTACACTAAAGCTAAAATTAACCCTGCAAGCTCCCTACAAGCTACCTAATTAACCCCTTCACTGCTGGGCATAATACAAGTGTGGTGCGCAGAGGCATTTAGCGGCCTTCTAATTGCCAAAAAGCAACGCCAAAGCCATATATGTCTGCTATTTCTGAACAAAAGGGATCCCAGAGAGGCATTTACAATCATTTGCGTCATAATTGCACAAGCTGTTTGTAAATAATTTCAGTGAGAAACCTAAAGTTTCTGAAAAAGTGAAATGGTGGCATGAAATATACTAAAATGGGCCTAGATCAATACTTTGGGTTGTCTTCTAAAATATATATATACATGTCAAGGGATATTCAGGGATTCCTGACAGATATCAGTGTTCCAATGTAACTATCGCAAATTTTGAAAAAAAGTAGTTTGGAAATAGCAAAGTGCTACTTGTATTTATTGCCCAATAACTTGCAAAAAAAACAAAGAACATGTAAACATTGGGTATTTCTAAACTCAGGACAAAATTTAGAAACTATGTAGTATGGGTGTTTTTTGGTGGTTGTAGATGTGTAAGATTTTAGGGGTCAAAGTTAGAAAAAGTGTGTTTTTTTCCATTTTTTCCTCATATTTTATATTTTTTTATAGTACAGTTGCTCAAAAAAGTATTTAGTCAGCCACCAAGTGTGCAAGTTATCCCACTTAAGAAGATGAGAGAGGCCTGTAATTTTCATAATTGTTATACCTCAACTATGAGAGACAAAATGTGGAAACAAATCCAGACAATCACATTGTCTGATTTGGAAAAAAATGTATTTGCATATTATGGTGGAAAATAAGTATTTGGTCAATATCAAAAGTTCATCTCAATACTTTGTTAGATATCCTTTGTTGGCAATGACAGAGGACAAACGTTTTCTGTAAGTCTTCACAAGGTTGTCACACACTGTTGCTGGTATGTTGGCCCATTCCTGCATGCAGATCTCCTCTAGAGCAGTGATGTTTTGGGGCTGTCGCTGGGCAACACAGACTTTCAACTCCCTCCAAAGGTTTTCTATGGGGTTGAGATCTGGAGACTGGCTAGGCCACTCCAGAACCTTGAAATGCTTCTGACGAAGCCACTCCTTCGTTGCCCGGGTGGTATGTTTGGGATCATTGTCATGCTGAAAGACCCAGCCACGTTTCATCTTTAATGCCCTTGCTGATGGAAGGAGGTTTGCACTCAAAATCTCACGATACATGGCCCCATTCATTCTTTCATGTACACGGATCAGTCGTCCTGTTCCCTTTGCAGAGAAACAGCCCCAAAGCATGATGTTGCCACCCCCATGCTTCACAGTAGGTATGGTGTTCTTTGGTTGCAACTCAGCATTCTCTCTCCTCCAAACACGACGAGTTGTGTTTCTACCAAACAGTTCTACTTTGGTTTCATCTGACCATATGACATTCTCCCAATCCACTTCTGGATCATCCAAATGCTCTCTAGCATACTTCAGGCGGGCCCGGACATGTACTTGCTTAAGCAGGGGGACACGTCTGGCACTGCACGATCTGAGTCCCTGGCGGCGTAGTGTGTTACTGATGGTAGCCTTTGTTACGTTGGTCCCAGCTCTCTGCAGGTTTGCTCACCGTTCTTGTGATCATTTTGACCCCACGGGGTGAGATCTTGCATGGAGCCCCAGATCGAGGGAGATTATCAGTGGTCTTATATGTCTTCCATTTTATAATTATTGCTCACACAGTTGATTTATTCACACCAAGCTGCTTGCCTATTGCAGATTCAGTCTTCCCAGCCTGGTGCAGGTCTACAATTTTGTTTCTGGTGTCCTTCGACAGCTCATTGGTCTTCACCATAGTGGAGTTTGGAGTGTGACTGTTTGAGGTTGTGGACAGGTGTCTTTTATACTGATAACAAGTTCAAACAGGAGCCATTAATACAGGTAATGAGTGGAGGACAGAGGAGTCTCTTAAAGAAGATACAGGTCTGTGAGAGCCAGAAATCTTGCTTGTTTGTAGGTGACCAAATACTTATTTTCCACCATAATATGCAAATAAATTCTTTCCAAATCAGACAATGTGATTTTTTGAATTTGTTTCCACATTGTGTCTCTCATAGTTGAGGTATACCTATGATGAAAATTACAGGCCTCTCTCATCTTCTTAAGTTGGAGAACTTGCATAATTGGTGGCTGACTAAATACTTTTTTGCCCCACTGTAAGTTATAAGATATGATGAAAATAAAGGTATCTTTAGAAAGTCCATTTAATGGCGAGACAAACGGTATATAATATGTGTTGGTACAGTAAATGAGTAAGAGAAAAATTACAGCTAAACACAAACACTGCAAAAATGTAAAAATAGCCTTGGTCCCAAACGGTCAGAAAATGGAAAAGTGCTGTGGTCCCTAAGGGGTTAACCTTAAGAGCAGTTAAGAGATAGGATAGTCATAGATAACCCTAAATGCTAAGTATTGTCATATCTGTCAACAACAGAGGAATGCTCATTGGTAAGAAACTACACATAGGAAATCAAGGGGTTATTTTGTTTATACCCCAGATCCATATCATAATTTATACTAGTCTAATGTAAATAAACTTGAAATTTCTACCAGCCCTGCAACAAGTTAGGATAACTACTATTACCACTGCTACTAATAATTATATTATTATTATTATTATTATTATTATTATTATTATTATTATTATTAATAATAATAAAAAAATATCCCTGCCTTAAATAACATTATAGAAAAAGAAATACAAAACTGCTGAATGTCAGGAACATATTGCTGCAATTACTTTTTCCATTTTGGTCATTACCTTATTGTGAGATTTCAAAATCTGTATTATTATTCTGACCTGAGGATAGTAATTTTTGATTGATATGACCCTGAAACAAATACAATAAAAGGACATTAATGATAATACCTCTGCAAAGCAAATAATCGTTTAAGTCTACAAGTAGCATGCTGTACAAAATAAGAACAAAAAAGAAAACTGCTTATAGGAACATTAATATAAAAAATTTCCCCATTTAAGGGCTAGATTATGAGTGATGTGCTAACTGTAGTGCGCAAGCAATGGGGGGTATTTGTCAGCTCTTTGTGCATGGCGGAAATAGCGTGCATATATCGAGTTGAAAGTAAACGCATTGGATTGAGTGCAATCAAATTTAATGCGCTTCGGTTTAGCACGACTTCTGGTTAAATGTTACGCAAGACCAAATAGTTGCACAAAACACATAAAAAATACATAAAAATCATCTGTTAGGTTATTTCCTACGAGTTTTGTTTTTACAGGTGGTAAAAGGGTTGATATTATAAAGTAAATTAATCACTAGGTGGAGTAACTGTTTTAAATGAAATGTTTTTAGCAAATCTGTATGTAATTAAGTGTTAATCAATAAGCCTATATAGTGTGAACATGGGCTAAGTCACTTTATATGCATGATTAAAGGGACACTGAACCCACATTTTTCTTTCATGGAGCATGCAATTTTAAGCAACTTTCTCATTTACTCCTAGTATAAATTTTTCTTCGTTCTCTTGCTATTTTTATTTTAAAAGCAGAAATGCAAAGCTTAGGAGCTGTGGACTTTTTGGATACTTTACTGGTTTGGGGGTAACAGTAACTCCTTACAACGTGCACCATTAGGGTGAATACTACAGGGTGCTGAGCTAATTTATTGATTTTATCAAAAATACCTTTATTACTACATTTACACTCATATTAACACTTATAAAACTTATTTTTAAAAAATGCTTTAAAAAGTTATAAGGGCTCAAATATATGAGGTCTCAGGTGTAAGAAAAAAGCCATGCAAAGGACTTTAACCTAGAGATACATACATACACATGTCTAAATAGGCATATGAATGTGTGTACATATATATATATATATATATATATATGTATATATATATATATAAAAGCATCCAAAGGGAAAAGCACTCACCGGGTCTTATTGATCAAAAAACACTTTTAATCCGTGACGTTTCGGGGTTGCCCCCGTCTTCAGACAACAATTACAGGTACATACAATTACTCACCCTTTATAACAAACAAACCCGCTCCCAAGTGCAGTCCCGCCGGTGGCGTACCGGAAGTCAGCAGCCGTGCGCAGAACACTACGTCACCGGTTGCCATAGCAACCAGGACGCCTCCCGGCGGAATCCCTGTTATATGTTAAAACTTAGACATTAAAAATTAATTAACTGTGCAAAGATACAGCATTAATTACAAAAGGCTAAACGAAAAATATATGCTGGGGAAAACACTTCTAAAGAATGGGCTCTAACATCCAGGTAATAATTCGTAACATCATCGTTAGAAAAACATCCTAAATATCCCGAAGTCCCTATACTATAATAGTCAATATACAATATCAATGAAATCCTAAATTAAGTATGTAACAAACAAATAATTCCTAAACGGGGATAAATTATATCCTAACACCGTAACAAACAAGATAAGCTAAACAAGCATATCTAAATATACTCCATATTGAGATTTTCTTGTTTAGCTTATCTTGTTGCTATGGCAACCAGTGATGTAGTGTTCTGCGCACGGCTGCTGACTTCCGGTACGCCACCGGCGGGACTGCACTTGGGAGCGGGTTTGTTTGTTATAAAGGGTGAGTAATTGTATGTACCTGTAATTGTTGTCTGAAGACGGCGGCAACCCCGAAACGTCACGGATTAAAAGTGTTTTTTGATCAATAAGACCCGGTGAGTGCTTTTCCCTTTGGATGTTTATATTGTTATTTTTAAGCACTCCGGGCAGGCTGAATAAGGATTATGTTACCGTGAGTGCTTCTACCTCTTGGGATATATATATATATATATATATATATATATATATATATATATATATATATATATATATATATATATATATAGGATCCCACAAAAGTATTCCACCCCTCATATTTTTGTTAATATTTTATTATATCTTTTCATGTGACAACACTGAAGAAATGACACTTTGCTACAAAGTAAAGTAGTGAGTGTACAGTCTGTATAACAGTGTAAATTTGCTGTCCCCTAAAAATAACTCAACATACAGCCATTAATGTCTAAACCTTTGGCAACAAAAGTGAGTACACCCCTAAATGGAAATGTCCAAATTGGGCCCAAAGTGTCAATATTTTGTGTGGCCCCCATTATTTCCCAGCACTGCCTTAACCCTCTTGGGCATGGAGTTCATCAGAGCTTCACAGGTTACCACTGGAGTCCTCTTCCACTCCTCCATGATGACATCACAGAGCTGGTGGATGTTAGAGACCTTGCGCTCCCCCAACTTCCGTTTGAGGATGCCCCACAGATGCTCAATAGGGTTTAGGTCTGGAGACATGCTTGGCCAGTCCCTCTTGGAGGTGTGTTTGGGGTCGTTATCATGTTGGAATACTGCCCTGCGGCCCAGTCTCCGAAGGAAGGGGATCATGCTCTGCTTCAGTATGCCACAGTACATGTTGGCATTCATGGTTCCCTCAATGAACTGTAGCTCTCCAGTGCCGGCAGCACTCATGCAGGCCGAGACCATGACACTCCCACCACCATACTTGACTGTAGGCAAGACACACTTGTCTATGTACTCCTCACCTGGTTGCCGCCACACACGCTTGACACCATCTGAACCAAATAAGTTTATCTTGGTCTCATCGGACCACATGACATGGTTCCAGTAGCTCATGTCCTTAGTCTGCTTGTCTTCAGCAAACTGTTTGCTGGCTTATTGTGCATAATCTTTAGAAGAGGCTTCCTTCTGGGACCACAGCCATGCAGACCAATTTGATGAAGTGTGCAGCGTATGGTCTGAGCACTGACAGGCTGACCCCCCACCCCTTCAACCTCTGCAGCAATGCTGGCTGCACTTATACGTCTATTTCCCAATGATAACCTCTGTATATGATGCTGAGCATGTGCACTCAACTTCTTTGGTCGACCATGGCGAGGCCTGTTCTGAGTGGAACTTGTCCTGTGAAACCGCTGTATGGACTTGCCCACCATGCTGCAGCTCAGTTTCAGGGTCTTGGCAATCTTCTTATAGCCTAGGCCATCTTTATGTAGAGCAACAATTTTTTTTTTCAGATCCTCAGAGAGTTTTTTGCCATGAGGTACCATGTTGAACTTCCAGTGACCAGTATGAGAGAGTGTGAGAGTGAGAACACCAAATTTAACACACCTGCTCCCATTCACACCTGAGACCTTGTAACAGTAACAAATCACATGACACCGGGGAGGGAAATTGGCTAATTGGGCACAATTTGGACATTTCCAAAGTCTATTATTGTACCCAGGAATTCCACCCTGGTACTGGGAACCAGAGAACTCTTTCCTAAGTTTATATTCCATCCATGAAATCAAAGAAGAAGTAGAAGAGCTCTTGAATGGTCCTCTGCCAGCCGACAGGACGGAGCCTGATCCAGGATGTCGTCCAGGTATGGCGCTACTGCAATACCTCTGGATCTCGCTACCGCGAGCAGAGCCCCCAGAACCTTCGTAAAAACTCTTTGGGCAGTAGCTAGACTAAATGGAAGAGCAACAAACTGGTAGTGCTGGTCCAGAAACATGAATATTAAGAACTTTAAGTGATCCTTGTGTACCCTCCTTCTTTGGGACCACAAAAAGGTTTGAGTAGTAACCCAGACCTCTCTCTGCTAGAGGTACCGGTACAATTACTCCCAGGGAGGAGAGATCCCTCATGCACCCTAGAAAAGCTTCCAGTTTTTCAGGTCTTGAAGACCGGTTAGATAAGATTTGAAACCTATCCTGTAACCTTGTGTGATGACCTCCAGAACCCAAGGGTCTTGTACGTCCCCAAGCCAAGCCTCCACAAAGAGAAATAGTCTGCCCCCACCACGATCCAGCAAAGGATCAGGGGCCGCCCCTTCATGCTAATTTTGTATCGCTGGGCTTCTTGTTCTGCTTGGATTTATTACAAGATTGAGATGGTTTCCAAGTTCCCTTGGACTGCTCTGGCTTTGTGGAGGGCTGCTGGTGTTGCGATTTATCCGAACGAAAGGGACAAAAATTTAGGACCCTTGACATTTTATGCATTAATTAAAATTTAGCACCCTTTGACATTTTACGCATTAATATAAGCAAAGTGAAATGACAACATGACAAATTGTCAACAACAAGCGCATACAAGTGCATTTTTAGAGTGAGATCATCTAAAAGCCATATGGACAGGCTCTGTATATTTATCTAAATCACTCCAAACCAATTTTATTATAGGTGATGGCGGCTAGATTTAGTGGAAAAAAACAATGAAAACAAGTGAAAGAAGAGATATATGAAAAGAGAAAGGGAGAGGGAGGGAGGGAGGGGGAGGGAAATGTTGGGGGATAGAAGGAGGGGTAGGGAATTGTATAAAAACTTGCAAGTCAGGTTCATAGTGTGTCTTAACATTATAGATCAGTTCTGAGGCCTCTGTTCCCATAGGAAAACTATATCTAAAATGAAGTCTTGTCTGCCAATATAGGTATAATGAGACTTTTCCAATTCTAACACATGGTCTACTTCTTTTATCCATGAAATGTATGTAGGGGGTTGAGTGGACTTTCATAATCTTGGTATTAAGCGTTTGAACTATTCAACATATACTGAAAGAGTTTCCATCTGAGTAGGCAAAGTAAACTCGGGAGATCATTAAGTGCTACTATTGTCCGAGTTAGGTCAATGTTTGTATCCAAGGTTTTGATAATGCTTTCAGAACCATCCCTCCAGTATGTGTGGAGAAGTGGCCAGCCCCACCAGATATGTGAGAGACTGTCCACCTCTCCACACCCACTCCAAAAAGTGGGGATGCACTCAGATAAATACTATGCAATCTATTTGGCATCAAATACCAATGGGATAATATTTATAGTTCATCTCTATAATGTTTTGGGAAAGTAATAATTTAATGATTTTGTCAAAGATTCTCCCCCATTGCATGTTAGTCAGTTCTATGTGAAGTTCAACTTCCCATATTTGTATATAAGATGGCTTGCTATCCACCATAGGGCGCTGTATCATTTTATGTATCAAGGATATGTGTGATTTAGTATATTCGATATTGGAACAGAGTGACTCAAATGGCATGAGGGGTCTAACTATATCTGATCTATATGGTAATGTGTTATTATCATTTCTAATTTGAAAGTAAGGGTACCAATGTGTAAAAGGTGGGGCTATTTTTTGTGCAATAACTGCTTGTGTATCTATATGACTGTCTTTAAGGAACATGTTAATTGGAATAATTGAGGGTTTGCTGTTTATCGTAGGTGTTTGTGGAAATTTGAGGCTACCAAAAACTGGGTTGTCGAGCAGGGGCATCATGGGTGAAATGAGACTTGAAAAATCCGGGTGTATATGTAGAACTTTATCCCATTCTTTTAATGTGCTGTCTACATAGTAGTTAGGATTTTCAGTTTTGGGTCTGTGTTTCGCAGGGAACCAGCAAAGTTTGCTAAAGTTTTTGTCTACTATTTTGGCCTCTAATTGGGTCCAAGGTTTTGCAGGTGACGAATGGTTCCATGCCACTATTCGGGCTAGATGGGAAGCCCTTCTCCCATTCATTATTAAAAAATATATTTAAAAAGTCTGGTTCCTCCGCAGCCGGAGGTTTAGAGGCAGCAGATTCTGATCCAGAAAGAACATCCTCTGAAGTATCAGAGGCGTCCTCATCAGCGGATAATCTATTATCAGATAAATCCAACAAGTTGGTAGACGACCCCTGGGAAGGATAGCAATATTTGACCTTTCGCTTGCGCTAAGCAGGGCGAGGTAAAGCACTGAAGGCCACAGACACTGCCATTTGAAGCTGTTCAGTAAAGTATGGTGGTAAGAGGGCTCCTCCCAAAGGAGGATTAGCAGGGCAATAGGAAGCTGTATGTGCAATAGGAGATGACAGCAGGAAATGCACCTCACGGGACGGAGACCCCTCAGAGGTGGATGGCTCAGTGGTACTAAACATCTTGGTTTTCTTAGATATAAGTACACTATCAAGGCATGTGGAACATAATTGAGCAGGCGGGTATACCGTAGCCTCCTCACAATAAAAACAGGTATCAGATTTTGGTAAAGAGGGAGTACCCTCTAACGTATCAGAGTCCTCCATAGCTTGCACTTTTAAGATGGACTATAGAAAAAAATAAATGGCACCTTTATATGCCCAATGGCTAGGACACTCACCCCCTCCTATGACCCAGGCTCCACAGAGAAACCGCTTCGTCTCGTGTAAACAGCATGGCCCAGAACAGTGGTGTGCCATGCAGGACCGCCCCTACTCCTGGAATAAGCGCACCAAACCTAACAGGCCAAAAACAAAAGTAAAATCTGAATGTTCCAACATCTGTCTCAGCATCATCTCACACATGTCACAGCATAAAGCATAATAAAGCAAATTATGCGTAAATCCCCCCTGTTCAATATTCCCCTTCCGTAGATATTAACCTTTGATTCCATTGCGTTATCATATGAGTATAAAATGAAACGATCTTACTGGAATCACCGCCGTGGAACAGACACACAGCCTCTCAAGTTTGACAGTCTTGTAGCATCGCACCTGACATGGACTAAAATGATAGAAGCAGGCAGTGAAACTCGTCAACACTGATTGCTTAGGAGCTGTTAATACGAGTCTGGATGGTTTCGCAGAAGGACTCTCCCTGCATCTCCAGACCCTAACATTTTTAATGTTCTCACTGAGAGGCTGACAAGACTACTTAAAACTTCAGTCCCATGCTGAAGGGTAGTACCCTCCATAAGAGACTACTCCGAATCTTCCGACACTTCTCTGCCATCATCCTGTGACGAAAGGCAAAGAATGACTGGGGGATGAAGGGAGTGGGGGGGTATTTAAGCCTTTGGCTAGGGTGTCTTTGCCTCCTCCTGGTGGCCAGGTTCTGTATTCCCACAAGTAATGAATGAAGCCGTGGAATGTCCTCATATTAAGAAGGAAATATATATATATATATATATATATATATATATATATATATATATATATGTGTGTGTGTGTGTGTGTGTGTTTATGTGTGCACCTATGTATTTATATGTGTATATATGTATATATATAAATACATATGTGTAGGGGGCAGAGTCTGACAGGGCTCCAAGATGGATGCTTTTGCTTAGAGCTCTGTTTATCAGGGCAGAGAGATTCGCCACTACTCCCTCTAATCAACATTCCGGGGGATGCAAACGAGCTCTGAGGCAGTGTGAAGTGGTGGGGAGCACGGCAGGAGCTGTGATTTCGGATTAACAAAAGCCAATAGCCGAAATAAGAAAAGCTATACAGAGATACCCAGCGCCATCTTAAACAAGCTGCGTTGGATAAGTGGAATGACGCACATCCTAAAAGCAGCAGTACAATCTACAATGGCTCAGCGGCAAGTGAGAACAACCCTGGCCGGAATGGCCTAATCACTCTCCACCTCGTTTCGGACAAATTAACAGTGAGTACCGGACACAGTAATCTAGTCAGTCACCATATGAGTATACAGATCCGGACACATAATAAAGGATCCTGAAAACACCTAACTCGCAGGTGCACTACATCAACTCTGACAAAGACACATAAAACAGGGACATTCACATACAAATAGATTACCCTGGTCAAAAGACAACTCACTAAAGGAAAACTACGGCTGCCGACACCCCATGTGGCACTTATAAGGAGCTCAACTCCCAACACACAGTTGTATATATTTTCAATGAAAGGAATATACAGAAAAGTAAGCATGGGGAAGCATACCACCGGCCCTCCACATGGCACATTTAATACTGGCCTTAACACTCTACACAACTTGCCTTGAGATAGAGGTAATATAGCCTCCTTACAAGCAGATCTGGGGTACTATATCACTGTAAGGTGAATGGATATATATAACTCATTTGTCCAACCTCAGCTTTGAGCCTTTGAGACTTTTTACAGCAATAGATAATATAATCTTTGGTCTGGGCCTATATAAGTTTCTACTGTTATGATTACTTTCCCTAAGTGACTTCTCATTTCTTTTGAAAGCCTGCCACCAAGTGACCAAAAATCACAGCCCTGGGGAGAACTAAAAAAGAAAAAAACTACAATAAAAACAACACAGCTTGGACTTCCGGTGGGAGGCTTAGCAAGATGGTCGCAAGTGGGAACTGCTCTGCTTGAGACCAAGTTGTTTTCTCCTATTCTAGGATTAAATCTCCGCCATCCTGCTAGCCCTTAGCAGTTTTAGCTGTTCGGGCATCTAAGGATCAAGTTTTACATCTCTTGGCCCCCGGAACGACGGAAAGTGATAGAAGAAGAGGAGAGAGCTGTGATACGCATGGTACACAGCGCAGCTGGGGACAAAGGAATAAGCATGGAAATCTCCCCAGTCGTAACAGACTTTCAAAACCAAGACATTTTACTTGCCATACAGGGCTTGCTTCTGCCAGCGTTAACCAAGCTGGAATCTACCCTGCAGATACTACTGGCCGACACTCAGGTCGTGGATTTCTCGCCTGCGAGTCCAAAATGGCGCCGCCTCTCAGCAGAACCCATTTGTATCCATGTCTGCATGACTCCTGAGGCACATCAGAGACGGCACAAGGAAGGATCGACGGGACAGCCACTGATGTTAGAGGGCTCGGATCCCATAATCAGAAGTAGCAAGGAAGCAAGCCCCCCCGCAGTTATTAAAGAGGGGACAATGGAAGCCGCGGGACCTGACTCCAAACTGCAGCGCGACCCCGACACTCACTCTCCTCCTCACCAGCCATTAATGGTCGCAATTCACCGGGCTGTGTGCCGATCACATGGAGAAGTGGCAATTGGAGACCCGCTGCTGACAATGACCCAGCTACAGTTGGTATTTGGAATTATGCCGGTTGCAGACCTAACAGCTCATCATTCCCTGAATGCCTGGATCTTTTTGATTAGCATCCGACCTTATCCTTCTACTTACCTGCACCAACGGGTGTCAAAGAGGAGCATACAAAGTCAAGACAACTTAGAATGTAATCACGGGATGACCCGTGGAGGGGTCGGTTAGCTCTTAACTTTCTAATGAGGAAAAAAGGAGGTCTGTAAATTAGCACAAAAATGGCTACCCTGAAAAAAAAGAGGTTAGTTCCAAAATACCTCTGAACAATAACTATTAAAAACCAAATACAGGGTGCGCTAATGAAAGCTGCTAATATAGAGGATAGAATAAAACTAACAAATGCAGAGTTAGTGTTAAAAAACGAATAATGTTTATACCATAAAATATATTTTAATATATATAAATAAACCCTAATACATGTAAACTAACATTTAAAATACATAATATGTAAAATATAAAAAGAAAAAATGAAAATAAAACCACCGGTGGAAAAAAATATCAGGGAAACGAAATGAGAGTCCGTGGTAGGCTTTAAAAATGTATCCAAATAAACAAAGTTCATTGGTTAAAAATGAAAATGAAAAAATGTATAAAAATCAAATGAGAGCATGGAAAGCAGCTGAGTCAGTCTATGTGGCTGTATCAATGTAACTTTGCATCTATGTAACATTCGAAATAAAAGTTCCGTGGGTGGCTGAAAGGACAATCTGCATCAAAATGGAAAAGTCAGTGCCATAAATGATTCGTCTTACAAGTTAGACTCACCCAGAATACGAAGCTATTTTCTGTTATGCTTCTCCGTGTACAAGTGTAGTAGGTCCGATGTGAACATGTTAGACCCTTGATAGATAGGAAATTACCTTTCAGGTGAACAGTATCGCTCCAGCGTGTACTGTGGTTTGCCGGAATGTGCAGCGTGTGCGGGGTCACGTGATGGTTTGTTCCAATCAGATGCACGGATTACCGGGTGGTCTGTAGAGCAGCGTGTAAGTGATGTCTGCAGATTCTAAGAGTCACAGTTAGCCAGGCTTGATGTTGTGAGATGGGAAACAATGTTACATTGCAGTTGGGATTGTTTTTGTAGAGTTCAAAATGGAAAACAACAGAGCGCTCTGTATGTTAAGTTAGACTTGGTAGTAAAAACAATCACAGTGTTGCGGATCAACGCGTTTCAGCTGGTGTAGCCTTTTTCAAGATGATCTTGAAAAAGGCTACACCAGCTGAAACACGTTGATCCGCAACACTGTGATTGTTTTTACTACCAAGTCTAACTTAACATACAGAGCGCTCTGTTGTTTTCCATTTTGAACTCTACAAAAACAATCCCAACTGCAATGTAACATTCTTTCCCATCTCACAACATCAAGCCTGGCTAACTGTGACTCTTAGAATCTGCAGACATCACTTACACGCTGCTCTACAGACCACCCGGTAATCCGTGCATCTGATTGGAACAAACCATCACGTGACCCCGCACACGCTGCACAATCCGGCAAACCACAGTACACGCTGGAGCGATACTGTTCACCTGAAAGGTAATTTCCTATCTATCAAGGGTCTAACGTGTTCACATCGGACCTACTACACTTGTACACGGAGAAGCATAACAGAAAATAGCTTCGTATTCTGGGTAAGTCTAACTTGTAAGACGAATCATTTATGGCACTGACTTTTCCATTTTGATGCAGATTGTCCTTTCAGCCACCCACGGAACTTTTATTTCGAATGTTACATTGATGCAAAGTTACATTGATACAGCCACATAGACTGACTCAGCTGCTTTCCATGCTCTCATTTGATTTTTATACATTTTTTCATTTTCATTTTTAACCAATGAACTTTGTTTATTTGGATACATTTTTAAAGCCTACCACGGACTCTCATTTCGTTTCCCTGATATTTTTTTCCACCGGTGGTTTTATTTTCATTTTTTCTTTTTATATTTTACATATTATGTATTTTAAATGTTAGTTTACATGTATTAGGGTTTATTTATATATATTAAAATATATTTTATGGTATAAACATTATTCGTTTTTTAACACTAACTCTGCATTTGTTAGTTTTATTCTATCCTCTATATTAGCAGCTTTCATTAGCGCACCCTGTATTTGGTTTTTAATAGCTCTTAACTTTCTATCTAGCTGTCTCCTGTGTATATCAGGGTAAGGCACTGACCATGAACAGTATTTGGTGGGTTAAATGTTGGGACCTGTGGACTATTAATGCTTACGAACTGAGCTCCGTTTTTTTTTAGGGTTAAAAGTTATCTGCCTAACTTGTTTGTGTCTGCTTTTATAGTTTTCCTTTTCCAGCCTCATACTTGAGCAGAAATGTACCGGTGTACAGTGCTATTTTACTCTGTCTCGTATGTAATTTACTTGCCCCACACTGAGCGGAACATTAATTCACTTTGCCATCTCGCTGAGAAGGGGATATCATGATTCACTCTTATGCTGCAGTGAGTGTATGCTGAGTACTACTATGCTGAACTACCACCTCTGTGTTGCATCGGGCTGCAGGACTTTAATTAACAACTGCATTCTGTATTCCAAACCATATGTAGCCCTCCCTAAATGAGCATAAAATGTGGTCAAATGTTCATTTATGACTTCCAGTTAAACATGGCGTTGTGACTTGTCTTGCATCCTACGCAGAATCTTTCTTTCCATCTTGGTTGGGGGAATGTATGTCTGATGTAATGCCCAACGTAACAACATAAAACGCGAGGCTCATAATACTGTCTCTATGTGCTGCACGCTTGTCATAGCTATATGATAATATGCCCTCATGTCCTAATCACGCAGCTCAGATTTCTTCCTGGGAGACAACCACTGGGCTTGGCCTTATTCTGCTACTACCACCAATGTGAGTTTAACCCATGCCTCTATATTAATTATAAGCGCCTAGCCTATACTATGTCCAAAAGTATCGGCAAATTTATTAAGTTCCCTTGCTATGTACCCGCAGTTTCCCCAGTAGCTTCTATTGCAGACCCCCCTGCTCTCCTGGACCCCACATAGTTTATCCGGGAAATTTACTTTATTGTCTGAGAACAATACAAATGTATGTTATACTGCAGAACATATATACTCCCAAGTTGTGTGCTTATGATTTATGTGCTTAGTATTTTAGTGTTTGGAAATTTTGGAAGGTTATTTTACTCTGTCAGCATCCAACTTCCTGAGGTACAAACACTTCTCTTTTAACATCTCCCTATGCCAAAAAGGTGATATATCATATGAACACCATCACTGACCTAATGTTAATCTGTCATATCATGAATTATCCTAAGAGACAGACAGAAAAGTAGCTTACAGGATTGCATATACTTGCTGTGTTTCCCTTTTCCTTATTATTCCACCCTTCCCTCTCCCCTGTTCCCTTCCCCCTCAAGCCTCCCCTGCTATATGTTTGCCTGTTCATTTGTTAAAAATGTTAAAGACCTGTATTGTTTTATCCGTCTTACTATATAACATGTAACCTTGTACCCTTTGTCAGCATCTAATCTCTTGAAGTACAAGCACCTCTCTTTTGACATCTCTCGTGTGCAAAAAGTTGATATACCATATGAACACCATCACTGACCTATTGTTGCACTAATGCTAATCTGTCATAACATGAATTATTCTAATAGAAAAGCAGATAAGTAACTTACAAGATTGCATATGCTTGTTGTGATCCCCTTTTCCTTACCATTCCACCCTTCCCTCTCCTCTGTTCCCTTCCCCTCAAGCTTCCCCTGTTATATGTTTGTTTGTTTATTTGTTAAAAAGGTTAAAAACCCCAATATAGTGGTACAAGCTCACATCTATCAGGACAATGGTTGCCTTATTGAAAATCCTCACAGCTTCATGTATGTTACAATAAGTTACCTGTATTGTTTTATCTGCCTTATTTGCTCACCCTGCGAGATGGGCTGAAGATATAACTTGTTACCTTGTACCCTTTGTTGGTTATAAATAAAATTAAAAAAAAAAAAAAACAATACAGCTTTTTTTCTGGCTCTTTCTGCTGCAAGCTGGTATACCGGTCTGAATATAGCACTTTCCTGACTCCAAATCCAGCACACCTTCAGTTTTTATATACACCGGAGATATAGAAGGGCATCCAAGAAACTAAATAAACCGGAGAGATCTGGGAAAACTACATCAGTTAACTCCTACTTCAAACCTTCCCAAGGAGATAAAACCCCTTATAAGACCAGGGAGACAGAGGAGGCTGGTGAGAACACTTCAATAACACTAGACCCCACAGGTGACAACACCCCGCTGACTAGAGCTGACCTGCTTCTACTTGTTTCTAAATAAGACATCGCCAACAGCTTTGACAAGCTTTGGCAAAAATAGATACCATGCACACCTCCATGAACGCCAGCCTAAGCGACATTAAAAAAGACATCTGAACTAGGCACAAGAGTGGAAACTTTAACAGCGACAACTTAGTAGAAGATGTTGAGATGGCGGTCCAGCAAGTTTCACAACAACAACAAGTGGTTACTGAACTACTAGACAAGATTGAACATATGGAAAACAGAAGTAGGAGAAGCAACATACACCTAAAAGGTATCCCAGAATCAATCAAGAACGAGGCCCTGCCCTCATATCTACATCTCTTGTTTTGTGCAATTACAGGAGTAGATCCCTCAACAGAAATTGAAATCGAAAGAACTCACAGAGCACTAAAACCCAGACCCAAAGCAGACCACCCCACCAGAGATTTTATCGTAGCATTCCTGAGATTTCCAGAGAAAGACAAGATTCTTAGGGAGGCAGCTAAACAGCCAAATTTCAAGTTCCAGGGCAGTGTGGTCCACTTTTATCAGGATCTGAGTACCAGAACACTGCAAAGAAGAGGGTCTCTCCGGCCTCTAACTACTCTTTTTAGAAAGCACCAAATACAATACAGGTGGGGCTACACCTTTGCCCTACACATTACCAAGGACAATAAAATCCTCACAATTAGAGATGCAGAGGGGATTCCAGATATATGTGCAGCACTAGACTTGGAAACTCCAGCCATACCAGAACACCCACAGCCAGTTGAAGCCACCGGATCACAGCATGTGCACTTAAAGTCGCAGAAATCACAATAGGCTAGAGTCCAGAAGAAGCAACAAAAACACAAATGAAGGACTAAGCCTAATTTATTTGGGTTACTTTCTTTTTCTCATACAGGTCGCTGCACCTAGATGGATTCCATAGACCACACCACAGGCTCACAGGTTGCAGATTTGAGTCTGTATAAACATTGAATTAAACGTTGTACACTTTTGTTGTTATTCCCTACCTTAAAAAAATAAATAAAATCTGATATATAGAAATATCTGTTAGGAATGCAGCACTCTAAAATAGTTACCCCTAGAGGTTCTAAATATGGAGATAGTTGGCATCTCTCTGGTTCCCCCTATATTTATTTCTGTCATGACAGGAACTTAATTTATTTTTTTTTTCTTAGGTTTATTTTCTTTGTCAATTTATGATGTAATATGTACTAATAACCTTGTCTTCTTTATCTTTCAGACTTTCTCTCTATCTTTTCCTTCCCCTTCTCTCTTACTGCCCTCTTCAATTGGACTGCAGACACACCCTACACACCGGCGAATGACAGATCCCTCCTTTTGGGCCTCTGGGACGACAGGGTTGAGTGAGCTGCCTATACTATACCACACTACTACATCTTCACTGGCTGCAGATGGACCCCTACAACCAATATGCACATAAATGACTCACCCTAATATCACCTTAATCTCTCACAATGTGAGGGGCCTTAACTCGGATACAAAAAGACGGAAAGTGTTATCCCAATATACACAAATAGGTGCTAATGTAATAGTCTTGCAGGAGACTCATTTTATGTCCAATCATATCCCAAAATATTGGACGAGACAGTTTCCCACACACTTCCACTCCACCACAGATAAGAAAAAAAGAGGGTGTCTATCCTACTTCACTCTTCTCTAAATTTCATTCTTACAGACACCATTATAGATAAAGAGGGTAGATACCTAATCATTAAGGGCCAATTAAATGAAGTAGAAATAGTATTCTGCAACCTATACACCCCAAATGAAAAGCAGGAACATTTTTTCAATAAATTGTCTCACCTCCTAACGAGCTGGAACTCAGCCAGAATTTTTCTGGCTAGCGATTTTAATGTGTCTCTTTATGCACAGGGACCGCAATCACAAACTCAAGGTCCAAACACGCAAAATTAAAACAACAGAAAAATGTAATCTATACTAGGCAACATGGAGGGGCATAATTTATTAGACTAATGGAGGGCCTTATATGGGGCAACCTCAGACCACACGTTTTTTCTCTACGGCACACCACAAATACTTCAAGCTAGACTACATATTTCTGAGTCAAATTATATTAGCCAATCTTGTATCTTCCTCCATATATCCATGCGTGTGGTCTGACCACTCCATAATAGCAATAAAGTTAAAAGGGATTCTCCCACTTAACACTGTGAGAAGCTGGGCATAAGATCCCACAACTATAAAAAACTTCATACACAAAGATACAATTCTTAAAAAAATGTTAGAATACCGGAATATCAATACAGACACTGTAGACAATCCTATACAGGTGTGGGCGGCCCAAGTAAAATTACAAATAAAACGTAAAGCAAAAGCTCTATTTGACACTCTTCAACTGGAGATAGCAACTTTGGAGAAGCAACATAAACTGACTAATTCAAATAGAATATACAAAATATTACAAGACAAACGTCAAGCATTAAACAACTTACTTGATGATCAGTCAATCAGATCAGGGTAAAGACTCCAATTTAAATATTTCATATATGCGAACAAGCCAGACAGATTCCTGGCCAACAAAATTAGAGACAGACTTAAAGATATTTCCATACCTGTCCTACGTAAAACCTCAGGGGAAATAACTTCACATCCAAAGGACATAGTTAATACTTTTGCTAAATACTACAGCTCTTTATATGAAAAAGTAAACAAATCAGCGCAAACGTTAAATTTATTGAATACATTCCTAGAGGATGCCACTCTACCTCAAGAGTTAGATTCCCTAAATGCAGATATCACAGTTAGTGAAGTACAAAACGTTATTCGAGATCTAAAGCCTGTTAAAGCAGCAGGCCCTGATAGCTTTCCTGGTGAATACTATAAGCTATTTAAATCATCCCTCACACCTCACCTGGTCAAATTATGTAACCATATCCTTCAAGTCCACACTATTCCACCTGAACTCCTAGAGGCCAAAATTAAAGTCCTTCCGAAACCTGGCAAGGACAAGACATTATGTAACAACTATAGGTCAATTTCCTTAATTAACCAAGACCTAAAAATATTCTCAAAAATTATTGCCAATCGATTAAAACAGTGGTTCTCAACCAAAGTGACCTCAAGGCCCGGTAATTTTATTTTTTATATATATATATATATATATATATATATATATATATATATATATATATATATATATATATATACAGGGATTTGTCCTATCAGTAACTAAGCAGTTCAGTGTGGGTTTAGTGGGGGCCCTGGAGTGTGGGGGTCCTGCCGAGGGTCTGTCGCTATGAGGGCCATGGAGTGTGAGGTCTGGCCCTGGAGGTTGGGGGCCCTTTCTTTGGCCCTTAATGTTGGGGGTCCTGGCTCTGGAGGTTGATGGGCCTGTTGGGGTTAGGGTAGGGAGGCTACCATGTTAATTTGCATAAATTTGAATACATTTGGGTCAGTGTGAGACAGTTTTCCTGGGGCCTTGATTGGTCTCAGTCTGCCCCTTGTGTGCAGTGGGGGCATGACAGGTCAGGGCCCACCAGCAGGGCTATCACGGCCCGGTACTGGGCCACGGCCCGGCTGTTGAGAAACCAGGGATTAAAACATCTCCTCCCTCGTTCACGAGATGATGTTGGCTCAGTGGAAGGGCTCCCCTTTGTGAATGGAGGGGCCTCCATTTGTGTGCCAACGCATAAGATCATTAATCATAGTGGGGGTTTTTTTGTTGTTTTTTGGGGGTTTTGGTTTTTTCTCTCCCCCCCTCTCTTCTTCATTTCTTTCCTGTCTCTGTTTCTACTTCTTGCTCTAAACACGGTATATATTTAAAGTTGATCTATTTACAGGTTGTTCTTGAATTATCTTTGTAACAGTTAAAAAATGTTAAAATGCAAAGCTCTTGGAGGAAACATTTGTGCTAGGAAGCATTGGACTTTGCTTTTAATGTCATTACGGGACATTATAACCTCATTCTTGCCTTAATTGAGTCATATGCATATATTGGGGGTTATCATGAAAATTGTTTAGCAAAGTATGTTAACATTTTTGTGTATTTAAAATGCCAAATGTCTCTTCCTTATGTTTATACCAATTTTATGAACAATAAAGCTTAATTCAAAAAAATATCTCCTCCCTAAATTAATTCATCCCGATCAGGTTTGCTTCATCAAAAATAAGAAAGCGCCAGACAATATTAGGAGAATGATCACCCTACTAGATTACTTACATTAGACTAAAATTCCTTCTCTGCTTCTCTCTTTGGATGCAGAGAAGGCATTTGATAGAGTTGATTGGGACTTCATGCAGGCAGTGTTGGACAGAATGGGCATTAAGGGGCCATTCATTGCCGCAATCAAAAGTATATACTCAAAACCCACTGCATGTGTAAGAGCCATGGGACACCAGTCAGACAAATTCGCTGTCCTTAATGGCACTCGTCAGGGATGCCCTTTGTCCCCTTTACTATTTGCCAAATGCATAGAGCCCTTGGCCCAACATATTAGAAATTCTCCAGATATCACCGGGATCAAAATAAACCACACAGACTATAAACTTACACTCTTTGTGGATGACATTCTACTTTCCCTGACCAAACCCTTGATCACACTACCAAACCTGTACAATACTCTTAAAATATTCTCTCTAATATCGGAATATAAAGTAAACTTAGAAAAATGTGAAGCCATGCCTATAGAGTTACCAGACCATACTAAAAAAACTGATTGAATTAAATTTTGATTTTAACTGGCTTAAAAACCACCTTAAATACTTAGGGATTAACCTTACAAAACACTCTTCGGACTTATACCGAGCCAACTATCCCCTGATATACAAATCCATTAAACTAGACCTGATTAGATGGAGCAGACTGAGATTCTCTTGGTTTGGACGTTTATCTGCGATTAAAATTACTGTATTACCATGGATTATGTACTTGTTTCGGACCCTACCCATAGGCATTCCGATACATGATCTAGATGATCTTCAAAATCGTATAAACAGTTTTATAAGAGGCAACAAAAAGGCTAGAATTTCTAAAACCACACTCACTAGTCACAGAAAATTGGTGGGGGGGGTTGGGGCACCAAATCTCAGACACTATAATCAGGCAACCAGACTAGCACAAACCATACTCCTTAATAATTTAGAAGATTAAATTAGGTGGACAACACTAGAGTCAGATATTACTGAGGCAAAACTACAAAAACTAGTTTTGTGGAACCCACAGCGCTGCACAAATCAAAATTACAATACATTTCCAATTACAGATTTTATGCTTAAAATGTCGACTAAACTAACCTCCTCTCTCAAGCTATTACCTAGAAGCTCTATCAAAACTGCAATCAAATGTATAGCAACACTAGATCAAATTCCAATTGTTAAGAAGTGGGAGAACAGAGGATTGTATAGGATAGCAGATCTGTTGAATAGGGGTAAAGTGCTAACTTACACCCAGTTACAAGATAAACTGCACCCAATCAAAATTCATTGGTTCCTATACCTGCAACTCTCCTCTACCATGCAAAACTTTTTTTCATCAGCAAAAAATAACGCACTCACTACTTTCGAGGTCATGTGTAGTTCAACAACCAGACCAAAGAAAACCATTACACATTTATACCAAGCAATCCAATCCGCCACATTGAACACCAAAACTTCACTGCAAATAAAGTGGGAAAATGATCTTAATATGAAATTTGACATTCACAACTGGAATAATACATTATATAACGCATGTAAGGGACTATTAAGTGCTGACAGGTTGGAGAGTTGTATCAAAACTAACTTTAGATGGTATCTCACTCCTATGATAACCTCACACACCATCAGAAACGGTTCCAAACTTTGTTACAGAGGTTGCAGTAGGGAGGGCACCTATAGACACATGTGGTGGAACTGTTCTCACTCAAACAAAATTTCGAATTAACTTTCTCAATTTTTAAGCTCCATTCAAGACAGCCCTATACAACTATCCATTGGCTAAGCGTTATTGCACATACGATTTAAGGAATTCAATAAACACATCAACCAATTCACCAAGATCATATGCACAGCCACACAAGTGTGTTTAGCACGCCATTGGAGAGAAGGGGCTCCATCTTGGGATGAAATTTTGCTCAAGATCAGGCACTACTACAACATGTCAGCACAGGCAGCTATAATTCAAGATAATCAAGAAACCTTTCAAAAAGTTTGGTATTATTGGATTACATACGATTCGATATAATACAAAATCCATAGATACTATACTACTCCCACCACATAACCCCCCCATTCCTAATCATTAAAAATCTATCTGTGGCCCTGTGGAGGTCCAGAAAACGTCACGTGATACGGTGTAGTCAGAGGGCAGTCCTCCCTCTCTTTACCTTTCCCTTTCTTTCTTCCGCTATCTCTATCTATCCTTCTCGTTCTCCACCTTTATCCTCTCCACTCAGAGAGGCCTTACTTTGCATTGTTTGGAAACATGATATATAACCGAACAACAATGTCTAGCTACAGTTGAATAACAAATCTCTTCCAACTATAAATATTTCATAGACTTAACCATTTTATCACTCACTATAATCTTTTTTTTTTTGCTATGTTATGTAAAAGATGGTTTTGGATGTTTCACGACATTGTAATTCTTTTCTTATTGTTTTCAAAATATCCTTGTAGTCAAGTAGCTGAAAACATGAAAAATCATATTTATGCAATATTCATATTTAATAATTTATTTAACTGTGTTTGTACTGTAAATATTTCCCATTCCAATGTTCATCAAAAGGGAATATGGTCTAAGTATTTTACCCAACTGGGCAGATCTTCAGGATTACCTTGGATGAGAGCAGGTAAAAGAAACATGTTTGTAATACGAGCATAACCCGACACGCACAAAAAGCCTCTGTCTATCGAACATAACGTAGAAGAAGAAGTGCAAAATAACACTCTACTTGTAATCGAGCCCTAAATTATTTATAGTGAAACAACTTGCAGTGTACATTCATTATTTATTTACCTACTTTTACTGTACTTTAAATTTAAAAATTGTGTAGTAGCGGTATCTGGGTCCTCAATCCGTCCCTCCTAAAGCTCAAGCCACCAAGCTGTGCAGTAGAATGGACCATTGGGTCCACATGGAAACGTTCCTTGCTAAAGAAGCCCATGAGGATATATGTAGATCTGCACACACACACACACACACACACACACACATATATATATATATATATATATATATATATATATATATAAACAGGGCTCAAAATTTCAAGCCCTAAGCTACTAGTCAGCCCAAAACTCACCATTTTTTATCCCACCCACTACCACACCAACACCACACCCCCTAACCCTCCTCTTTGCATATGTTTAGCCAATGTAAACACCTTATTGTGCAGTACATTTGTAATATTTCTTTTGTTTTATACCATAATTTAAATAATGCTACATACAGTAATAAATTAACAAAAATTAGTGCATAGCAGTTAGCAACATCAACTAGGGTTCTGGGGAAGACAACAGCTGGACAGAAAAAGGAAGTTGTTTAACTGAGAGAAAGCAGAGAGTGTTAACATTAATGTGAGGTCATAGCAGACCTAGAATTGTTTTATCACTATCATCTCTCATCTTTCTTTCTACAATGCCTCCTCTTTTCAATCTCTCTTTTTATCCCCTCCTTTCACTCTCAGGCCATATCTTCTCTTTTTTTTCTACATTTTTTTTATAACACTATCTTTTTCTCCACTTTAAATTTTCCTCTACAATCTTTCTCTGCCCCTGTTTACCCTCTCAGAACTGACAGTCTAAGCACTAATGAGGACCTTATAGCCCTAGAGGAATAACATATCCTTGCCTTTTTTATGGATTTATAATATTCCTGTAGATAATATTTGTAGACATTCACTCACTAACTTTGACCTGACACTGTTAAATTTCCACTCGCCAATGGTTAGTGGACTAGTGGAAATTTTGAGATATATATATATATATATATTTTTATATATATATATATATATATATATATATACATCTAGCATTAGGAGGAACAGATTGAGGACCCAGATAACGCTACTACCGGAGGACTTCAGTGTTTTTAAAATATTGCACACATGTAATATGTATTTTGTAAGTAGACTTTTTTTTTAGCGCTTATGCTATATTAAATCTCCTACACTCAAATAGGATTGCACTTCTTCTGTTTCATTTTCCTATAGCATTACCTGATAGCAGGGAGTACAGAAATACTCACTGACTTTGTGAGCTGCATCCAATACAGGATCTAACCCTTTTCCTGGCATTCTCCTTGAGGACTCTCTGGAACTTGTAATAAAGGCTAAATATAAAGGATTATTGCGGATCTATTGTGAAGTGGGGCCATACACCAAGCGAGACTCCTATTGGGGATAATCGGTTGAACTTTTGATATTTAAAGGGGACTTCAAGCACCAGTACTGGTATTTCTTTCTTTTACAGCACCAATATTATCTTTTAGCTTAGCATTCACCAACTCTGCCCATTCCGTATCTATTATTTTACTTGCATCACTGGAGAAAATAAAAAGATTAACCTGGAAGTAAAGATGGCTAATTGCAGAAATTGTTGACTGAGTCAGGGCCAGCTCAAGAATTACACTGATAATGTGCTGCCTGAGTACAAGAATAAAATGGTACCCCCATCCCTCGTTTCACTACAGTCTAATCCCAACCATTGCAATTCATCATTAAGATAAAAGAAATACATAGATATATACAAGTTAAATGGGCACTTTTATATTATTTAAGACAACCATATTCTCCCCATGTGCTTGGGGTCAGATCTTTCTTTCACTCCTCATATTCAGTCTTTGGCCAATTCCTGCCATTTCTTAAATTCAACACTTCCTCACACAAGACACTAGTTAAATTTTAATCCACTTTCTCATAATTTTCCTTGACGATTGCAACTCAATCCTTTCTGGTTTCCTTAGATGCTGTCTATCTTCTTTACAAATACATAATGTATGCCTCTACCAGGCTGATCTTCCTTACACATCGCTCTTTGTCTGCTGCACCTCTCTGCCAATCCCTTCATTGAATTCCTCTAGCCTCCAGAATTAAACACAAAATCCTGACATTTAGGGCCCTCAATAATACTGCTTCCCCCCTATATCTTAGACCTCATCTCCACATATTCTCCCTCCCATCCCCTTTGCTCTGCTCATGACTTCCTTCTTTCCTCCTCTTCTCCCACTCCCGTCTACAGGACTTTTTCAGAATTGCCCCTATTTTGTGGAACTCTCTGCCTCACTCCACAAGACTCTCCCCTAGTTTTGAAAGTTTCAAGTGCTCCTTAAAAACTCTTCTGTTCGGGGATGCATACAATATATACTGTTTTGTAGATCACCTGATTTACAACAGTGCAGGGCCCTCTACCCACTTGTTCCCTATAAATGTTACTTTGCATATCATGACTATGTTTATAGCTCTGTGGAATCTGCTGACGCTCTACAAATAACTGATAATAATAATAATAATGTGCTTCCTGAGTACTATGGTCTCAACAGGACCTATTGTAGAGCTGGCCCTGGACTGAATATACCTATAGTTAATATTGTGCATTATTTAAGATACATTTTCGGGGTTATTATAGTTAGCAATCACATGTTCATTTTAGAACACACACAATAAATGTGAAAACAAAGGACCAGACCATTCATTTCCTAAGTAACAAAATCAAATTAAACTTTCTCACATGAGTACATGACATATTAAGTTATTGTATTGTTTTAATAAAACTATTGAACATAAATATCATAGCTTAAACACACATTTTCCTATCTAATAAATATTGTTTAGAACATTCAAACTAATAGTGTGTTTTAAGACCTACTAGTGATATTGCAATGCATGTTGAACACCTCACATGCTATTTCAGGGTATTATATAACAGTGGATGAAACATCATATAAAGCCTTTAACAACAATCATGAGACACTTACCTCATAATGTTTGACATATCTTCATGTTCTGGGTTTGCACAACATTTGTCAGCCAATACAATGCAAGCACTTGCAAACTCCATCTGTCATACAGGAAGAAGAAGTGACAGATGGGTAAAACACTGTGGTCTGAGCAGGCAGACACGAAAGGGGACCCAAAAAAAATGAATTAGGAGATTTCTGCATAAATGGGAGGCTTATCTACTATTCTTACCAACTAGTGTTAGGGATATTGTCATTTTTCCATTTAGAAAGAATACTTATATTTTGAATGAGAACCTCAGAGGTAACTGGTGTTTATCTAATGGCTAGAACCAACCAGATCCCTATGTAAACACAAAGATGGTTTCCGCTGGTCTGTGGGGGGTGAGCTGGAGGCACTCCGGCTAAGTGTTATATAGATATATTTGTTTATGTGTCTATGTATGTTTTCTGTTTTATCTCGTTTCTTCTATGTACAGTTTTATTTTGTTTCTTTTATGTAAAAACAAAAACTTATAGACAGATTGGATCCTTACCTCTACATGGCAAACCAATGATCTTGCTACGAGATACTTTAACTATACCTATTGTTATGATGGATTTTGTGAAACAAACAAAAGTTTCTTGTCATTATATTTTATCTCGAATGGTCATGTATGTAATGGATGTTTTTGTCTTTGTTATAAATAAAGTTATTAACAAAAAAAAAAAAAAACACTGTGGTCTATTGCTAGGATTATACATTACATTTCTCTCCCATACCAAAAATAAACCCTGTTTTTACTCTGTAATCTTTTAGAAAAAGCTGGAAAAAACTTTCAAGTTATGAGAATCATTTAACTATATGCATTTGTGGATAACCCATAAATCATGCCATCTTTAAATGTCTTACAGTTTCTAATGAATTACTTTATGTAACTTAGCACCATGTTCTTGCAGTCATATAGCCCACTTTCTTTAAATACATACCTTAACTCTCTTCAGGTCCTGAAAACTTAATACTGATCCATGGAAAAATGTTATTTGGAATTTGTTGCATTTAAAAACAGCTTCCAGGTCAAGGTTGGGTTTGATTCTAAAGAGATATACGTTAAGATTTACTGAACAGTACTGTCTTATTATACATTTTTTGAGAATACCCAAAGAAACTTAAATCAAAGGCAGTAACTGAGCTCTATAAAAGTATTTAAAATAATCTTTCAAACCATTTTCTGCTATGCAGCGTTTGAAAACAGTTATATTTTTAAAATCCACAGCTATACCATACCCAGTGATCCAACTTATCAAACTTACTATTATAATATTTTCTTTTGATTCTGCATCTTTCAATTATTTTTATAAATTTTCACCACATATATGTAAAATGTGACCTACCGTAATGCACCTGATAACACATGAAATCATATGAAGTGTAATTAATTTTTTTATTAAAAATACAATAGCAGATACAAATGTATAGGGCCTGATAACAAATGGCAAGCTAACAATTACATGCCAGCGATATCGGGTTTAACAAGAGTCTTGATGCCTGACATTAGGCCAAAACGCGTCGACATAAATGGTATATAGATATTTTCTGATACTCTAAACCATCGTTCTTAGTATTGTTTTTCTACTTTTTCCACAGGTTTTATTGCAATTTATGGGACTTTAATTAAGCCTTTTTTCTTTCCAATCACATCACCCCCATCAAGGATGTATCACTTCATATAATATTGGAATTTTCCCACAATACAATATTGTTTTTTGTGCATTTTTATATTTTCTTATTCTTTCATATTTTTCACTTTGCCTCATTTTTTGGAATTGATTTTTCAATTTTTTGGATTTTTGTTTTTTCAAGTTTGTGTTTTTGGACCTTACCTCAACAGGACTATTTTACAGTTTTTTCTACAGCACTTTGAACACTCATTTACTTAGGACATACAGTTATACACTTGGTTGCTTTTGGATACTTTCATTTGGATTGTTTCACATTTGGTCACTGGGTTTTGAACTTTTTAATAAGTAACATTACCTTTGTTTTTTGTATCAGGCACGCCTTATAGATCTATTACTCCTCATTTAGACACCACTTATGCTGTGTTTCCATTGCATTTAGTTTTTAACTTATATTACTGCAATAACTTATATTACTGCAATTTTTGATACTGTTTTATAAATTCTTGTACACATGGATCCATGTTTTTAAGCAATTGTTATCCTATGTATTAGATTATGTACCTACTTGTTTATCAGATTTTATAATAGATTATGTATTAAAACATTTTTAAATTATCAGTCAATTGTTCCTATCACCTCTCCCTTTGGCGCTCACTCCATAACTCCAACTTGTATCTATATTTTAAGGTTGACTAGGCACCCTTCTGGAGAGAGCTGTAGGTGTTCATACTAGCGCCAGTCCTACGCACCCTTTCTTATATATACGCATATTTATGATTGTGCAAGTGGACATGATCTGATATAGTGGATCATGTCCGCTGCACATCGATAAATGCCGACAGCATATGCTCTCGGCATTTATCATTGCACCAGCAACACCTGAACTTGGGTGGGGTGCTCATAATAGTGTTATAGAGTTGTGAATAAAAAGCCAGGGAGTCTCATTCTATTATGAAGAGTAAAAGCAGGAATGTTTCAGCCCTCTGTGGCAAAAGGACATTAGAGTAGGACCAGTCGAATTGGGGCACCTTGAAAGTGGTGACTGGCTAAGCAGAATATGGCCATATTGTGTGACTAAGTTCCCAATATTATTTAAAAAAGAATAGTTGTCTCTTGATGTATTTGCAGGCAATTTTTTGCAGCAGTAAAAAATATGTTGTGCTTTGGAAAATGGATGTGCGTTGATACTTCTTTGTTTGTGTAATTACTGGGTCATATTGGCAGCACTCCCAGATGTGGATTTAAACTTTTTCAGCTAGATTTAGAGTTTGGCGTTAGCCGTCAAAACCAGCGTTAGAGGCTCCTAACGCTGGTTTTGGGCTACCGCTGGTATTTAGAGTCAGTCAGGAAAGGGTCTAACGCTCACTTTGCAGCCGCAACTTTTCCATACCGCAGATCCCCTTACGTCAATTGCTTATCCTATCTTTTCAATGGGATCTTTCTAACGCCGGTATTTAGAGTCTTGGCTGAAGTGAGCGTTAGAAATCTAACAACAAAACTCCAGCCGCACAAAAAAGTCAGTAGTTAAGAGCTTTCTGGGCTAACGCCGGTTTATAAAGCTCTTAACTATTGTGCTCTAAAGTACACTAAAACCCATAAACTACCTATGTACCCCTAAACCGAGGCCCCCCCACATCTCAGCCACTCTATTACATTTTTTTAACCCTTTATCTGCTGACCACACACCGCCGCCACCTACGTTATCCCTATGTACCCCTAATCTGCTGCCCCTAATACCGCCGACAGCTACATAATATTTATTAACCCCTAATCTGCCGCCCCCGCTATCGCTGACACCTGCATATTTTTAACCCCTAATCTTCCGCTCCGTACACCGCCGCAACCTACATTATACCTATGTACCCCAATCTGCTGCCCCTAACACAGCCGACCCCTATATTATATTTATTAACCCCTAATCTGCCACCCCCAACGTCGCCTCCACCTACCTACAATTATTAACCCCTAATCTGCCGACCGGACCACACCGCTACTATAATAAATGTATTAACCCCTAAAGCTAAGTCTAACCCTAACACTAACACCCCCCTGAGTTAAATATAATTTGTATCTAACGAAATAAATTAACTCTTATTAAATAAATTATTCCTATTTAAAGCTAAATACTTACCTGTAAAATAAACCCTAATATAGCTACAATATAAATTATAATTATATTGTAGCTATTTTAGGATTAATATTTATTTTACAGGCAACTTTGTAATTATTTTAACCAGGTAAATAGCTATTAAATAGTTAATAACTATTTAATAGTTACCTAGTTAAAATAATTACAAAATTACCTGTAAAATAAATCCTAACCTAAGTTACAATTAAACCTAACACTACACTATCAATAAATAAATTAAATAAACTACCTACAATTATCTACAATTAAACCTAACACTACACTATCAATAAATTAATTCAATACAATACCTACAAATAAATACAATGAAATAAACTAAAGTACAAAAAATAAAAAAGAACTAAGTTACAAAAAATAAAAAAATATTTACAAACATTAGAAAAATATTACAACAATTTTAAACTAATTACACCTACTCTAAGCCCCCTAATAAAATAACAAAGCCCCCCAAAATAAAAAAAATGCACTACCCTATTCTAAAATTAAAATAGAAAAGCTATTTTACCTTACCAGCCCTTAAAAGGGCATTTTGCGGGGCATGCCCCAAAGAATTCAGCTCTTTTGCCTGTAAAAAAAACCATACAATACCCCCCCAACATTACAACCCACCAACCACATACCCCTAATCTAACCCAAACCCCCCTTAAATAAACCTAACACTAAGCCCCTGAAGATCTTCCTACCTTGTCTTCACTATGCCAGGTATCACTGGTCGCTCCAGGCTCCGAATTCTTCATCCAAGCCCAAGCGGGGGCTGTAGATCCATCATCCGGCTTGAAGTCTTCTATCAAGCGGCGTCTGATCGGAACAGCCAATAGAATGCGAGCTCAGTCTGATTGACTGATCGGATCAGCCAATCGGATTGAACTTGAATTCAGATTTTTTCCTACCTTAATTCCGATTGGCTGATAGAATCCTATCAGCCAATCAGAATTTGAGGGACGCCATCTTGGATGATGTCATTTAAAGGAACCTTCATTCGAACTTAGGACGTCGCAAGAAGAGGATGGATCCGCGCTGGAGGTCTTCAAGATGGAGCCGCTTGTCACCGCTTGGAAGAAGATGGTTGCCTGTCCGGATCTACTCTTCTGCCCGGATAGGATGAAGACTTTGGAGCCTCTTCTGGACCTCTTCAGCCGCCGCTTGATAGAAGACTTCAAGCCGGATGATGGATCTCCAGCTCCCGCTTGGGCTTGGATGAAGAATTCGGAGCCTGGAGCGATCGGTGATACCTGGCATGGTGAAGACAAGGTAGGAAGATCTTCAGGGGCTTAGTGTTAGGTTTATTTAAGGGGGGTTTGGGTTAGATTAGGGGTATGTGGGTGGTGGGTTGTAATGTTGGGGGGGGTATTGTATGGGTTTTTTTTACAGGCAAAAGAGCTGAATTCTTTGGGGCATGCCCCGCAAAGGGCCCTTTTCAGGGCTGGTAAGGTAAAAGAGCTTTTCTATTTTAATTTTAGAATAGGGTAGGACATTTTTTTATTTTGGGGGTCTTTGTTATTTTATTAGGAGGCTTAGAGTAGGTGTAATTAGTTTAAAATTGTTGTAATATAGTTCTAATGTTTGTAAATATTTTTTTATTTTTTGTAACAGTTCTTTTTTATTTTTTGTACTTTAGTTAGTTTATTTCATTGTATTTATTTGTAGGTATTGTATTTAATTTATTTATTGATAGTGTAGTGTTAGGTTTAATTGTAGATAATTGTAGGTAGTTTATTTAATTTATTTATTGATAGTGTAGGTTTAATTGTAACTTAGGTTAGGATTTATTTCACAGGTAATTTTGTAATTATTTTAACTAGGTAACTATTAAATAGTTATTAACTATTTAATATCTATTGTACCTGGTTAAAATAAATACAAAGTTGCCTGTAAAATAAATATTAATCCTAAAATAGCTACAATATAATTATAATTTATATTGTAGCTATATTAGGATTTATTTTACAGGTAAGTATTTAGCTTTAAATAGGAATAATTTATTTAATAAGTTAATTTATTTTGCTAGATTTAAATTATATTTAATTTAGGGGGGTGTTAGTGTTAGGGTTAGACTTAGCTTTAGGGGTTAATACATTTATTAGAGTAGCGGTGCGGTTCGGTTGGCAGATTAGGGGTTAATTATTGTAGAAAGGTGGAGGCGACGTTGTGGGGGGCAGATTAGGGGTTAATAAATATAATATAGGGGTCGGCGGTGTTAGGGGCAGCAGATTAGGGGTACATAGGTATAACGTAGGTTGCGGCGGTGTACTGAGTGGCAGATTAGGGGTTAATAATAATATGCAGGGTCAGCGATAGCGGGGGCGGCAGATTAGGGGTTAATAAATATAATATAGGGGTCGGCGGTGTTAGGGGAAGCAGATTAGGGGTATATAGGTATAACGTAGGTTGCGGCGGTGTACGGAGCGGCAGATTAGGGGTTAAAAATAATATGCAGGGGTCAGCGATAGCGGGGTCTGCAGATTAGGGGTTAATAAGTGTAAGGCTAGGGGTGTTTAGACTCGGGGTTCATGTTAGGGTGTTAGGTGCAGACTTAGGAAGTGTTTCCCCATAGGAAACAATGGGGCTGCATTAGGAGCTTAACGCTGCTTTTTTGCAGGTGTTAGGTTTTTTTTTCAGCTCAAACAGCCCCATTGTTTCCTATGGGGGAATCGTGCACAAGCACGTTTTTGAAGCTGGCCACATCCGTTAGCACCGCTGGTATCGAGAGTTGCAGTGGTGGTAAATATGCTCTACGCTACCTTTTTTGGAGCCTAACGCAGCCCTTCTGTGAACTCTAAATACCAGCTGTATTTAAAAGGTGCGGGGAAAAAAAAGAATGCGTAGCTAACGCACCCCTTTGGCCGCAGAACTCTAAATCTAGCCGTTTGTAAGGTGTGCTAAAAAAACAAATTTTGTATTTGTATTTAAAATTACCAGGGAGACTGACCATCTCCCATTGGTTTAAGCACCCCACCCAAGTTCAGGTGTGCTCATAATAGTGTTATAGAGTTGTGAATAAAAAGCCAGGGAGTCTCATTCTATTATGAAGAGTAAAAGCAGGAATGTTTCAGCCCTCTGTGGCAAAAGGACTTTAGAGTAGGACCAGTCGAATTGGGGCACCTTGAAAGTGCTGACTGGCTAAGCAGAATATGGCCATATTGTGTGATTATATATATATATATATATATATATATATATATATATATATACAGTGGGGCAAAAAAGTATTTAGTCAGCCACCAATTGTGCAAGTTCTCCCACTTAAGAAGATGAGAGAGGCCTGTAATTTTCATCATAGGTATACCTCAACTATGAGAGACAAAATGTGGAAACAAATCCAGACAATCACATTGTCTGATTTGGAAAGAATTTATTTGCATATTATGGTGAAAAATAAGTATTTGGTCACCTACAAACAAGCAAGATTTCTGGCTCTCACAGACCTGTATCTTCTTCTTTAAGAGGTTCCTCTGTCCTCCACTCATTACCTGTATTAATGGCACCTGTTTGAACTTGTTATCAGTATAAAAGACACCTGTCCACAACCTCAAACAGTCACACTCCAAACTCCACTATGGTGAAGACCAAAGAGCTTTTAGAAGGACACCAGAAACAAAATTGTAGACCTGCACCAGGCTGGGAAGACTGAATCAGCAATAGGCAAGCAGCTTGGTGTGAAGAAATCAACTGTGGGAGCAATAATTAGAAAATGGAAGACATACAACACCACTGATAATCTCCCTTGATCTGGGGCTCCACGCAAGATCTCACCCCATGGGGTCAAAATGATCACAAGAACGGTGAGCAAACATCCCAGAACCACACAGGGGGACCTAGTGAATGACCTGCAGAAAGCTGAGACCAACTTAACAAAGGCTACCATCAGTAGCACACTACGCCGCCAGGGACTCAGATCCTGCAGTGCCAGGTGTGTGTCCCTGCTTAAGCCAGTACATGTCCGGGCCCATCTGAAGTATGCTAGAGAGTATTTGGATGATCCAGAAGCGGATTGGGAGAATGTGATATGGTCAGATGAAACCAAAGTAGAACTGTTTGGTAGAAACACAACTCATCGTGTTTGGAGGAGAGAGAATGCTGAGTTGCAACCAAAGAACATCATACCTACTGTGAAGCATGGGGGTGGCAACATCATGCTTTGGGGCTGTTTCTCTGCAAAGGGAACAGGATGACTGATCCGTGTATCGTGAGATTTTGAGTGCAAACCTCCTTCCATCAGCAAGGGCATTGAAGATGAAACGTGGCTGGGTTTTTTAGCATGACAATGATCCCAAACACACCGCCCGGGCAACGAAGGAGTGGCTTCGTATGAAGCATTTCAAGGTCCTGGAGTGGCCTAGCCAGTCTCCAGATCTTAACCCCATAGAAAACCTTTGGAGGGAGTTGAAAGTCTGTGTTGCCCAGCGACAGCCCCAAAACATCACTGCTCTAGAGGAGATCTGCATGCAGGAATGGGCCAACAAACCAGCAACAGTGTGTGACAACCTTGTGAAGACTTACAGAAAATGTTTGACCTCTGTCATTGCCAACAAAGGATATATAACAAAGTATTGAGATGAACTTTTGATATTGACCAAATACTTATTTTCCACCATAATTTGCAGATAAATTCTTTCCAAATCAGACAATGTGATTGTCTGGATTTGTTTCCACATTTTGTCTCTCATAGTTGAGGTATACCTATGATGAAAATTACAGGCCTCTCTCATCTTCTTAAGTGGGAGAACTTGCACAATTGGTGGCTAACTAAATACTTTTTTGCCCCACTATATATACATATATATATATATATATATATATATATATATATATATATATATACAGAGAAGTACACTCACAAGAACGAACAACCAGCTCAATAACATTCTGCAAGATTACGAGTCTTGCATTAGCCTTAAAAAGCAGCGTTGAGGGGTAGCAACGCTGCTTTTTAACGCCCGCTGGTATTACGAGTCTGGCAGGTACAGGTGTACCGCTCACTTTTTTTCCGCGATTTTCGCATAACGCAAATCCCCTTACGTCAATTGCGTATCCTATCTTTTTAATGGGGTTTTCCTAACGCCGGTATTACGATTGCTGGAAAAAGTGAGGGGTAGACCCTCTCCTGTCCAGACTCCTACCGCATTTAAAAGTCAGTAGTTAAGAGTTTTATGGGCTAAAGCTGTAACATAAAACTCTTAACTAAAGTGCTAAAAATACACTAACACCCATAAACTACCTATTAACCCCTAAACCGAGGCCCCCCCCCCCCCATCGCAAACACTTAACTAAAATGTTTAACCCCTAATCTGCCGACCGGACATCGCCACCACTTTAATAAATATATTAACCCCTAAACCGCCGCACTCCCACCTCGCAAACACTAGTTAAATTTTATAAACCCCTAATCTAATCTGCCGGCCCTAACATCGCCGCCATCTACCTATATTTATTAACCCCTAATCTGCCGCCCCCAACGTCGCCGCTACTATATTAAATGTATTAACCCCTAAATCTAAATCTAACCCTAACACCCCCCTAACTTAAAGGGACATAATACTCATATGCTAAATCACTTGAAACTGATGCAGTATAACTGTAAAAAGCTGACAGGAAAATATCACCTGAGCAAAGGAAGATATTTTACCTCACAATTTCCTCAGCTCAGCAGAGTAAATTCTGTGTAAAAAGTTATACTTCACCTGCTCCCAGCTGCAGGTAAAATAAAAAAAAAATGAAGAAATGAACAGCAGCCAATCAGCATCAGCAGTGCTGAGGTCATGAACTCTTACTGTGATCTCATGAGATTTCACTTAACTCTCATGAGATTTCATAGTAAGCTTCCTTTACCTGATTGGTGAAATAATATGAGAGTTCACGATGCTCATCCCTTCAGATGTCCCAGGACAGACACACTAAAATGCTGCTTAGAAATCCTTTACAATGGGAGGTGGCTACTGAGGAACTTTTGAGGTAAAATATCTTTATTTTTTACATAGAGATGTTCAGGTGATATTTTCTAGTCAGCTTTTTACAGCTATGCTGCATCACTTTCAAGTGTTTAAACATTTGAGTATTATGGCCCTTTAAATATAATTTACATACATCTAAATAAATTTACTATAATTAATTAAGGCCTAGATTTAGAGTTCTGCAGCCAAAGGGGTGCGTTAGCTACGCGTGCTTTTTTTCCCCCGCACCTTTTAAATACCGCTGGTATTTAGAGTTCACAGAATGGCTGCATTAGGCTCCAAAAAAGGGAGCGTAGAGCATATTTACCGCCACTGCAACTCTAAATTCCAGCGGTGCTTACGGACGCGGCCAGCTTCAAAAACGTGCTCGTGCACGATTCCCCCATAGAAAACAATGGGGCCATTTGAGCTGAAAAAAACCTAACACCTGCAAAAAAGCAGCGTTCAGCTCCTAACGCAGCCCCATTGTTTTCAGGTACAATAGCTATTAAATAGTTAATATCTATTTATTAAAAATAGTTTTTATTGAGGTAAATCACATGGCATACAGCTTATGTATTACAACAAAGTGAACAACAGTATAACACAGTACATAAACTTCATAGCATGAGGCGTGTTACCGCCTCAGTTAGTACACGTACCTCGTTTTTACAGAGGCCGTCAATTAGGGTCTTGTTAAACAGTATGGAGCCTAGTGGCTCTCTTTAGTGAATATAAAACTGGGACGGCTTTTGAATTATCATATAGGATTGTTAGGACGATGCAGTAGGGGAATATTGCAGGCACAGTGAAGATGTACATGTATAGGAGTTCAGTTTATTGCACCACGTATCATGTGGGGGTCAAGAGAGGCTATAGTGCTCGTGCACGATTCCCCCATAGAAAACAATGGGGCCATTTGAGCTGAAAAAAACCTAACACCTGCAAAAAAGCAGCGTTCAGCTCCTAACGCAGCCCCATTGTTTTCTATGGGGAAACACTTCCTAAGTCTGCACCTAACACTCTAACATGTACCCCAAGTCTAAAAACCCCTAACCTTACACTTATTAACCCCAATTCTGCCGCCCCCGCTATCGCTGACACCTGCATATTTTTTTAACCCCTAATCTGCCGCTCCGTACACCGCCGCTACCTACATTATACCTATGTACCCCTAATCTGCTGCCCCTAACACCGCCGACCCCTATATTATATTTATTAACCCCTAATCTGCCACCCCTGCTATCGCTGACCCCTGCATATTATTATTAACCCCTAATCTGCCGCTCAGTACACCGCCGCAACCTACATTATACCTATGTACCCCTAATCTGCTGCCCCTAACACTGCCGACCCCTATATTATATTTATTAACCCCTAATCTGCCCCCCACAACGTCGCCTCCACCTACCTACAATAATTAACCCCTAATCTGCCGACCGAACCGCACCGCTACTATAATAAATGCATTAACCCCTAATCCGCCTCACTCCCGCCTCAATAACCCTATAATAAATAGTATTAACCCCTAATCTGCCCTCCCTAACATCGCTGACACCTAACTTCAAACATTAACCCCTAATCTGCCGACCAGAGCTCACCGCTATTCTAATAAATTTTTTAACCCCTAAAGCTAAGTCTAACCCTAACCCTAACACCCCCCTAAGTTAAATATAATTTTTATCTAACAAAATAAATTAACTCTTATTAAATAAATTAATCCTATTTAAAGCTAAATACTTACCTGTAAAATAAACCCTAATATAGCTACAATATAAATTATAATCATATTGTAGCTATTTTAGGATTAATATTTATTTTACAGGCAACTTTGTATTTATTTTAACCAGTTACAATAGCTATTAAATAGTTAATAACTATTTATTAAAAATAGTTTTTATTGAGGTAAATCACATGGCATACAGCTTATGTATTACAACAAAGTGAACAACAGTATAACACAGTACATAAACTTCATAGCATGAGGCGTGTTACCGCCTCAGTTAGTACACGTACCTCGTTTTTACAGAGGCCGTCAATTAGGGTCTTGTTAAACAGTATGGAGCCTAGTGGCTCTCTTTAGTGAATATAAAACTGGGACGGCTTTTGAATTATCATATAGGATTGTTAGGACGATGCAGTAGGGGAATATTGCAGGCACAGTGAAGATGTACATGTATAGGAGTTCAGTTTATTGCACCACGTATCATGTGGGGGTCAAGAGAGGCTATAGTAATGCCGTCACTAGCTCCCTTGAATGTCCCGTGTCTGGCTTCCTCGTATAGCAGAATGTGGGGGGATGGCTGCAAGGGTATGGTGGTAGTGTCAGATGTCAGATAGTCTAGTTATGCACATTATGGGACATAAGAGTGTCCCATGGTTCCCAAATAAGGCAGAAGTCAGTCAGTGTCTTGCGTTCTCCGTATACATAGTTTTCCATACTTCTAATGTAATTCATACAGTCTACTACTCCCTGCCATCTGGGGGGTTGACTTTTCTTCCAGTTTCTGGCTACAAGTAGTTTGGTGGAGATGAGGATGTATATTAGTAGGTTTCGTTTGGCTCTAGGGAGCAGGTCCACTCCCAAATGTAGAATCGCCAAGGCCGGGCTGACTGTTTCCACCAGTTCAAGGTCCTTACATAGGGCTTCCACCCTTTTCCAGAGACCTGACAATTTTGGGCATGACCACCAAATGTGGGTCGGGGTGCCCCGCTCTCCACACTCTCGCCAGCACATGGGAGAGTGATCAGGGTAGAGCCTCTGCAGTTTAGTAGGTACTAAATGCCATCTTGTAATTATCTTAAAATAAAGCTCATACAGGGTGACACAATGGGTGGCCTTTTTAGTGATACAAATTGCTTCCTCCCAAGCCTCCAGTGGGTAGTTAAGTTGTAAATCTCTCTCCCAGGCCTCCATATGGATCGTTTTGGAAGGAACAGGGTCTCCCAGTAGGCACTGATAATGCACCGAAAGAGGTTTGTGGAATTGAAGATTGGCCTTCCAGCGTAATTCCCATGGGGTAGGGTCCCTCAACTCATCCTCTAGGAAGCCCCAGGAACGCATTAGCGCTTGAAGGCGTAGAAGTGTAAAATGGAACCTCAGGGTTACAGAGGGTAGGGCCAACATGGCCGCATGGGTTTTCAGCTTCTTATTATCATAGAAGTCTGTCAGAGAGATCACTTCCGTGGTAGACCATGAGTTGGCAGGGATATCAGGCAAACCCATAAGGAGGCCTCTGATAGAATGTGCGGGTGAGGGGTGTGGGGCTATAAATCTGTTGTGTCTCAATTTCAGCCAGGTCTCCTGGCACCCCTTAACTATGTTATTAGAAATGCAAATTTTTGTCCGCCAATGTGGAGGGAGCAACAGAAGGTCCTCCAGTTCCATCAGTGCCGGCAAGGATGCCCGTTGTAGCTCCTTCCATCTGGTCTCAGGGAGGTCATTACCCCACGCTGAGGCGTGGGTGACCATTGCTGCCTCATGGTATTTCCTCACGTTAGGGAGGCCTGCACCTCCTCTCTCTATGGGAGCTTGCAGTATGTGAGCTGCGACTCGTGGTCTCTTGTCACGCCAAGTGTAGGTATTAAAGAGAGTCTGGAACTTCCAGATCAAAGATACCGGAATTGGGATGGGAATACATCGGAACGCGTATGTGAGTCTAGGCAAGACCATCATTTTGAGGGCCGCTATTCTGCCAAACCATGAGATCTCGCCATACCTATTGGTATTCAATTCGAGTGTGATCTCTCTCAGTAATTTCTCATAGTTTTCTCTGATGGTGATCTGCTTGGAATGAGATAGAAATACTCCTAGGTGTTTAATGCCCTTTCTGGACCAGTTGAAAGGGTAAAGGAGCCGAATGCTGCGTTCCTCTTCAAAAGGGAGGTTGAGGGCATACACCTCAGTTTTACTAACATTTATTTTATAATATGAGAGTTCGCCAAATTTCTGCAATAGGCGGAACAGCGGAGGAAGAGAATCTAGAGGTTCCGTGAGGAAGACCGTAAGGTCATCCACGAATAGAGCTAGTTTCTGAATGGTGTCATGGAGTTGGAGTCCCTGTATTTCGGGGCACTTCCTGATGGCTGCGCCCAGCGGCTCGTTTGCCAACACGAACAGTAGGGGGGACAGGGGGCACCCCTGTCTTGTCCCGTTCGTTATCCGTATCGTGGGGGAACAGAAACCCAAGCCCCTCACCACAGCTGTGGGAGATGAATAAAGTGCCATGGTAGCTTTGATATAAGCATCAGGGATCCCAAATGCCATCAGGGTCTGAGTTAAATAGTCCCATCTCACTCTGTCAAACGCCTTTTCAGCGTCGAGTGACAGAGTGAGCATGGGTAGGCCCAGATCCGCCACCTCTGAATATATGTTCAAGAGACGGCGCGTATTATCAGAGCCCTGTCTATTAAGGACAAAACCCACTTGGTCTAAGTGTATTAGTGTCTGGAGGTGTGTGCTCAGTCTGTTGGCGAGGATCTTGGCGTAGATCTTGGCGTCAACATTTATGAGGGAGATGGTCCTATAGCTAGAGCACAGCGATGGGTCCTTGCCCTCTTTGTGGATCGTAGTGATGTTAGCTTCCAGAAATTCCGGAAGGAACTCACCACATTGGGCCACTCTATTGAAGAGACGAAGCAAGAATGGAGAAAGTGAGGGACTAAGGGTCTGATAGAAGGCGACAGTAAAGCCATCTGGTCCCGGGGCTTTGTGGGGTGCCAAATCAGCTATGGCCATGCTGACCTCCCTCAGTGTAAACTGCTTTGCTAGAGCAGTCTTGGCATCATCTGTCAGCATAGGTAGGTCCAGTCCCTCCAGGAACTGACGGATGTCATCCGGAGTGGCTTTATTTGTCAGCTCAGCTGACGCGATGTTATAGAGGGAGGAGTAATATTCCGCAAAGGCTACTCCTATTGCTTTGGGGGAGTGGACTGGTCCCTTCTGAGTTGTGATAGAGGCTATCCTGCTCTGCTGCGTGCGCTTTCTGAGTTTATTGGCTAACAGCCTGTCTGCCCTATTGCCTTTGTAATAGTATAGCTGTTTAAGTCTATGTAGACTGTCCTGCACACGCAGGGTTTCTCTTCTGGCAATTTCATCTCTAATGCAGCCTATCTGTTGGGCTAATAGGGATTTGGGGCATGATTTGTTAGTAGTCTCTAGAGCATAAAGCTCTCCATAGAGCTTGGCTAGGGATTGGTATCCTGTCTTACGACGGTGAGCTAACGTCTTAATGAAGTATCCTCTCAAGAATGCCTTAAGGGCTGCCCAGACCATATTTAGGCCAATGGAGCCTGTGTCATTGTGTGTCAGAAAGTCAGTTAATTCCCTGAGAAGTGAGGGCACCTCTCTCTCAGTCAATAGTTGGTCGGGGAGTTTCCAAGGGGGTCTGCTAGTCAAGGTCTGTAATTCAGAGAAGTCTAAATAGACCATGTCGTGGTCTGACCATGTGCATGGTTGGATTGTCGGATTTGTCATCTTATCTAAGGACCAGGAGTCACATAGGACAAAGTCGATCCTCGAAAATGAATTGTGTGCTTTGGAATAGTGTGTGAAATCTGTAATAGTAGGGGCTAGACACCTCCATGCATCGTATAGACAATGCTGGAACATGAGTTTTCTGAAGGCATTAGAGGTTGACGAGATATTTCTATCTGAGTGAGTGGTGAGGGGGGATCTCTTATCTCTATGTGGGTCCCATACCATGTTGAGGTCCCCGCCAATGATTAGGTGGCCTCTCTAAAGTTGGTCTATCCTGGCTAGGAACTGCCTTACAAAGGGGATCTGCTTTGTATTCGGTGCGTATACTGAGGCTAAGGTGTATTGGATGCCATTGAGTTTACAGATTAGTATGAGGAATCTACCTTCTGTGTCTTTCTCAATGTGTTCTAGTGTGAAGGTTAAATCTCTACTGAGCAGAATTGCTACTCCTCGTGTCTTCCCTGTGTTATTAGAGGCGATTTCGCAGATAGGGTAATGTCGCGTGCCCTTAATGGCATTAGTTTCTCCTGACCAATGTGTCTCCTGGAGGAACAGAATGTGGATCTTGTGTGTACGGATATAATTTAGCAAGAGTTTCCTCTTCGTAGGGGAATTGAGTCCCTGTGCATTGAGAGTAGCTATTCTGATTGGTGCCATTATTAGGGTCAGTTAAGGACAAAGGGAAGGGTACGATCTTAATGGAGGGTAAAGGGAATATAGGGGCTGCTATCGAGGAGCCAGGAACGGCAGTCTGTCAAGCTGTGGTGTCTGCTATAGTCAAGAAGTCGGGTGTCCTAAATATTACTCTTATGGAAGAGTAATGAGAGGGTGAAGAAAAAAAGTGTCAAAGAATCACTTTCGCAATGAGTGTCTCTCCTGATGTCTATCAGGGGGGCACAACTATTTTTGTGGGGCGGAGATGCGCAGAGGTCAGCCATTGTCTCCGCCAAACCCAATAACAATATTGTTTTTATAATACAACATAAATATAACGTAACATACTTACATTGATATGTAACATGTTAAACAGTAATAAACAAGAACATATAATCAAACTATCAAACCAGAGGGGGAATGTGCTCTGTCATCTGACCAAGTGACTCCTTAATAGGAGGTATTAGATATCTGTCAATTAGGACTGTAAAAGTATCTGGCTTATAGTGTAGGTCCTAGTCAAAGAGGGAATACGGTTTTCTGGTTGAGCGGACAGCCTTATAGAGATGAGAAAGTGATAGGTAACTAAGTCTGTGTTAGTGAGCTGCTTCTGTGTAAGGTCGGGGGTTACGGTTCTGATTTACTTATACACTCTGGCCTTACTTTCCTCTAGTGGTCATATTATAACTAGTGTCACCTATAGTCGGGCGCAACTATATTGTCATTTAGGAGCAAGTCGGGTGTGGGTTCGCAGGGTATAAGGGTCAGGAGGAAAGCCAGAAGATGTAGTATGGAGTCAGCTGGTCAGATCTCTCACGGTGTATCCTGCAGTTAAGTAGTCAGAGCAAACATTTCAGAGTAATATAAGGAACATACTTAGAGAAAAAACATAACTAGGGTGAGACATTACAGTTTACCTTCCATTCAATCAGCAATAAACATAAGGGTAATCATGCCTGATTATACTAGGTACTATCAATGCATATATTGTGCATATTGAGTGTTCTATGATTAGAGCGTTAACAGGGAGATCAATTACAACTTGTATTTAGAACATAGCACCCAGTGAGGTTATCAATTCAACTACAAAATTATGGGAGTATGAAAGTAAATAGTTCAAGTTAGTATGAAATCTGGATGTCTCACCCATCTTCATCTGTGGCCTTAGGTTCCTTTTGAAAAGTGTGCGTGGGAGAAACCCACAAGAGTCTCTGGATCAATGCAAAACTGTATTAATAGGGCTGTAAGCGGATTCCCTATGTAACTTCAGCTAAGGATAAATCCCTTGAGTCCAGGGATCTTTTGGAAGTGGGTGCCGGCTGTTGTGGCAGCGGTCTCCAGGTTGGTGCAGAGGCCCTAAGTCCGCTGTTCCCAGCAGGGTCAGGATCACGGTCCCCCGAGTCCCGTGGGAGCAGTTCCCATTTCAGCAAAAGTTCTCTGGCCTGTTGTGGCGTCGTGGCGAGGAATTGCTGGCTGTCTTTGGTGATGAACAGTCGTACTGGGTAACCCCATCGGTATTTAAGGCCTTTGTCCCTGAGGATCTTGGTATACGGATGATAGTGCCTACGAAGTTGGAGCGTGTGTGGGGAGAGGTCAGGGTAAATCTGCAGATCAGCATATTTATCTGGTAGTGACTTTTCTCTTGCAAGAACTCGGATGATCTTTTCTCGGAATGTGTAGTAGTGAAGCTTGGCTATAACATCACGAGGCTTCCCCTCATCTGCAGATCTAGGTCTGACCGCTCTATGTGCTCTGTCAATGAGGGTTTCATTGCCCAGGTCAGCGCCCAGTGCAGCTTTGAACAGGTCTTGTAGGTAAGCATCTAGATCCTGTGGTTGAACAGTCTCTGGGATCCCTTTGATTCGAATGTTATTGCGGCACGACCTGTCTTCCAGGTCCGCCAACTTTAGTTCTAGGTCTGTTATTTGACCAGCCAAGCATTGGGAGTAACTCAGGAGATTTGTATGATCCACAGCAAGGTCTTCCTGCCTGCGCTCCAACGCATCTGTTCGCTCCCCAATGCTGCCTATGTCTTTTTTAAGGTCAGAATGGGATTTGTCGAATTTCCTTGACAGGGAATCATGGTGGGATGCTAGCAGTGTTGTGATAGAGTCCATCAAGTTGTTAGGGGCACCTTCTATTGATGGCAATCTGGAAACTCTTTTTGTTAAGGTTTTGCCAGGTTGGGTGTCTGACAGGCTCCCAGTATCAGAACCATCATCCTCAGATCTTGTATGAGTCATTCTGGCCGGGTGCTGGAAATGGTCAACGACCGTTCTTTTAGGGGTGGTGTGTGGTTTTTGCTTTCTTTTATGGAGTTGAGACATTATGGGCCTGGGCTCCTAAATGTGATCCTAAGCTGCTTTACTTTCTTTGTTCTTGCTTTAGTGGGAATCCGCTTACTTCTAGTATGTTGGTTAGGTGCTCATGGGTTGGCGGGGTCGTGGGCTGTTGCTAAGGGGCTTACATGTTAATGTGTCTTAGAGCCTCTTAGTAAAAAGGGGAATGCTGCAAGTGGATAGCAGGGTCTCAGCTGTTATGGTAACATAGGAAGGTCCGCAGACTTGCTTCTGAGTGTCAAATCTCTCACCCAGGGAGTTGCCCCTGCAGGGCGATATGGGGCAAGGTATTTGGGTTATGACCCGCAGGCAAAAGGGCCGGCGGGAAAAGGGGGGAGAGAGATTAAAATTCCATATATACAACAGTAACAGCGAACCCTCAGATATTTGTGGGCTCAAAAGACACAGGGCAGTAACACATCCGCTTAGGGTCCACAATGTGCCAAGCAAGGTATCTCAGTAGGTCTGGCGGGTAAGTGAGAGCGACTGCACACCTAATTATGGGCCAGAGTTAGTCGAGTGATGTTACTGTGTGCAGAGGATCTATCAAGTCTCACTTTCAGGTGCGGTATGCAGATAATTGCCTTATTATTTCTCTAGTCAGCTTGGTTTCAATCATAGGATTGTATTAGGGTCAAATAGAGTGCTCAGCACTTTGCTGCCGGCCTGACAGGGAGGCGATAGGGTATACAGGTTTTGCATATATATTTAAGCAGCAGTCTATATAGTGGTTGCCTGTGGGGTTTTGATATCAGACGGTCAGCAGTTAGTATGTGGCAAGCGGGATAATGGGGTTCCCAGGAAAGGGTTAATCAGGGTATGTGTTAAGGTCTCTTACCCGCTGCAGCTAATCTGTGCAATTCTCTCAGTAGGCCTTCTGTGAGCTCGAGGGATAGGCCTCAATATGGCGGAGATTCGCGCTCAAAAATAGATGCGTGGCGCACTTAAGGCTGGGGGTCTCTCTTCTGTTTTCCCCTCAGATCCACAGTAATTTCAAGCCCCCTAGTCTTTTTAAGCTAGCGATCTTGAGGGGGGATCTATGGCCCAAATGAGTACTCTTACCCCAGGCGGTCTCTCAATGTCCACTACCTGAGCCCAGGATGAAGTGCTGTATGGTCCGGAGCGGAGCCCCGACCCTCCGGACCACCGATGTAGGCTGGATGTGCGGTAACAGGTATGTCTTTGCAAGTGTCGGCAGTCACTGGGCTAGTCACTTTCTCCCGGTTGTGTGTGCCGTCTCCGGCAATTGCCCAACAGCCGCAGGTACAGTTCTCGCTCCGGTGCCGCGTCCGCGGCTGTTGTGATGCAGGTCACCCTGCTGTGATTGAAGTCCGGATTTATTAGGCGGTATATGGTTGTAATCAGTAAGCCTTTCGGGTCTCAGGCTCCTGAGGTGCTGGTCTTCTATAGAGGTCTTACTGTTAGGCGGTTGGTAGCGTTCCGCAATGCGAGGATAAAGGTAGTAAGTACCGGTTAGATTTCTGTCTCAGTTAAGTCCAGGGTACTTCTATTAGTATAAGGCAACACTTTTTCCCTTTTTCTAGAGTATTTTAGCTGTTAATAGCAACGTTTTTCACGGTAGCCAGAGAGAGCTCTCTAGATGTGCTGCCACTCTGTGCTGCGGTTAACTCCGCCCCCCAGTTAATAACTATTTAATAGTTACCTAGTTAAAAATAATTACAAAATTACCTGTAAAATAAATCCTAACCTAAGTTACAATTAAACCTAACACTACACTATCAATAAATTAATTAAATAAAACACCTACAATTATCTACAATTAAACCTAACACTACACTATCAATAAATTAATTAAATACAATACCTACAAATAAATACAATTAAATAAACTAACTAAGTTACAAAAAATAATTTTTTTTTACAAACATTAGAAAAATATTACAACTAATTACACCTACTCTAAGCCCCCTAATAAAATAACAAAGACCCCCAAAATAAAAAATGCCCTACCCTATTCTAAATTAAAAAAGTTCAAAGCTCTTTTACCTTACCAGCCCTGAAAAGGGCCATTTACGGGTCATGCCCCAAATAATTCAGCTCTTTTGCCTGTAAAAAAAAACATACAATACCCCCCCCCAACATTACAACCCACCACCCACATACCCCTAATCTAACCCAAACCCCCCTTAAATAAACCTAACACTAAGCCCCTGAAGATCTTCCTACCTTATCTTCACCATGCCAGGTTCACCGATCGCTCCAGGCTCCGAAATCTTCATCCAAGCCCAAGCGGGGGCTGGCGATCCATAATCCGGTGGCTGAAGAGATCCAGAAGAGGCTCCAAAGTCTTCATCCTATCCGGGAAGAAGAGGAGATCTGGACCGGCAACCATCTTGATCCAAGCGGAATCTTCTATCTTCATCCGATGACGAACGGCTCCATCTTGAAGACCTTCAGTGCGGATCCATCTTCTTCCGACGTCCAACTGAAGAATGAAGGTTCCTTTAAGGGACGTCATCCAAGATGGCGTCCCTCGAATTCCGATTGGCTGATAGGATTATATCAGCCAATCGGAATTTAGGTAGGAAAAATCTGATTGGCTGATGGAATTAGCCAATCAGAATCAAGTTCAATCCGATTGGCTGATCCAATCAGCCAATCAGATTGAGCTCACATTCTATTGGCTGTTCTGATCAGCCAATAGAATGCAAGCTCAATCTGATTGGCTGATTGGATCAGCCAATCGGATTGAACTTGATTCTGATTGGCTGATTCCATTAGCCAATCAGAATTTTCCTACCTTAATTCCGATTGGCTGATAGAATCCTATCAGCCAATCGGAATTCGAGGGACGCCATCTTGGATGACGTCCCTTAAAGGAACCTTCATTCTTCAGTTGGACGTCAGAAGAAGAAGATTGATCCGCGCTGGAGGTCTTCAAGATGGAGCCATTCGTCATCGGATGAAGATAGAAGATGCCGCTTGGATCAAGATGGTTGCCGGTCTGGATCTCCTCTTCTTCCCGGATAGGATGAAGACTTTGGAGCCTCTTCTGGACCTCTTCAGCCACCGCTTGATAGAAGATTTCAGCCGCATTATGGATCGCCAGCCCCCGCTTGGGCTTGGATGAAGATTTCGGAGCCTGGAGCGATCGGTGAACCTGGCATGGTAAAGATAAGGTAGGAATATCTTCAGGGGCTTAGTGTTAGGTTTACTTAAGGGGGGTTTGGGTTAGATAAGGGGTATGTGGGTGGTGGGTTGTAATGTTGGGGGGGGTAGTGTATGGTTTTTTTTACAGGCAAAAGAGCTGAATTATTTGGGGCATGCCCTGCAAATGGCCCTTTTCAGGGCTGGTAAGGTAAAAGAGCTTTGAACTTTTTTAATTTAGAATAGGGTAGGGCATTTTTTTATTTTGGGGGTCTTTGTTATTTTATTAGGGGGCTTAGAGTAGGTGTAATTAGTTTAAAATTGTTGTAATATTTTTCTAATGTTTGTAAATATTTTTTTATTTTTTGTACTTTAGTTAGTTTATTTAATTGTATTTATTTGTAGGTATTGTATTTAATTAATTTATTGATAGTGTAGTGTTAGGTTTAATTGTAGATAATTGTAGGTATTTTATTTAATTAATTTATTGATAGTGTAGTGTTAGGTTTAATTGTAACTTAGGTTAGGATTTATTTTACAGGTAATTTTGTAATTATTTTAACTAGGTAACTATTAAATAGTTATTAACTATTTAATAGCTATTGTACCTGGTTAAAATAAATACAAAGTTGCCTGTAAAATAAATATTAATCCTAAAATAGCTACAATATGATTATAATTTATATTGTAGCTATATTAGGGTTTATTTTACAGGTAAGTATTTAGTTTTAAATAGGATTAATTTATTTAATAAGAGTTAATTTATTTCGTTAGATAAAAATTATATTTAACTTAGGGGGGTGTTAGGGTTAGGGTTAGACTTAGCTTTAGGGGTTAAAAAATTTATTAGAATAGCGGTGAGCTCCGGTCGGCAGATTAGGGGTTAATGTTTGAAGTTAGGTGTCGGCGATGTTAGGGAGGGCAGATTAGGGGTTAATACTATTCATTATAGGGTTATTGAGGCGGGAGTGAGGCGGATTAGGGGTTAATACATTTATTATAGTAGCGGTGCGGTTCGGTCGGCAGATTAGGGGTTAATAAGTGTAGGTAGGTGGCGGCGACGTTGGGGGCGGCAGATTAGGGGTTAATAAATATTATGTAGGTGTCGGCGGTATTAGGGGCAGCAGATTAGGGGTACATAGGGATAATGTAGGTGGCGGCGGTGTACGGAGCGGCAGATTAGGGGTTAAAAAAATTTAATAGAGTGGCGGCGGTGTGGGTGGGCCTCGGTTTAGGGGTACATAGGTAGTCTATGGGTGTTAGTGTACTTTAGAGCACAGTAGTTAAGAGTTTTATAAACCCTCGTTAGCCCAGAAAGCTCTTAACTACTGACTTTTTTCTGCGGCTGGAGTTTTGTCGTTAGATTTCTAACGCTCACTTCAGCCAAGACTCTAAATACCGGCGTTAGAAAGATCCCATTGAAAAGATAGGATACGCAAATGGCGTAGGGGGATCTGCGGTATGGAAAAGTCACGGCTGAAAAGTGAGCGTTAGACCCTTTCCTGACTGACTCCAAATACCAGCGGGTGGTAAAAACCAGCGTTAGGAGCCTCTAACGCTGGTTTTCACGGCTACCGCCCAACTCTAAATCTAGCCGTTTATTATTCCTATTTAAAACTAAATACTTACCTGTAAAATAAACCCTAAGCTAGCTACAATATAACTAATAGTTACATTGTAGCCATCTTAGGGTTTATTTTTATTTTACAGGCAACTTTGTATTTATTTTAACTAGGTAGAATAGTTATTAAATAGTTATTAACTATTTAATAACTACCTAGCTAAAATAAGTACAAATTTACCTGTAAAATAAATCCTAACCTAAATTACAATTACACCTAACACTACACTATCATTAAATTAATTACATAAACTAACTACAATTAACTACAATTAAATAAAATAAACTAAAGTACAAAAAAAACAAACACCAAATTACAGAAAATAAAAAAATAATTACAATTTTTTAAGCTAATTACACCTACTCTAATCCCCCTAATAAAATAAAAAAGCCCCCCAAAATAATAAAATTCCCTACCCTATACTAAATTACAAATAGCCCTTAAAAGGGCCTTTTGCGGGGCATTGCCCCAAAGTAATCAGCTCTTTTACCTGTGAAAAAAAAATACAATACAATACCCCCCAACAACATTAAAACCCACCACCCACACACCCAACCATACTCTAAAACCCACCCAATCCCCCCTTAAAAAAAACTAACACTACCCCCTGAAGATCACCCTACCTTGAGCCGTCTTCACCCAGCCGGGCACAAGTGGACCTCCAGATGGGCAGAAGTCTTCATCCGATCCGGCCAGAAGAGGACATTCAGACCGGCAGAAGTCTTCATCCAAGCGGCATCTTCTATCTTCTTCCATCCGGAGCGGAGCGAGTCCATCTTGAAGACATCCGACGCAGAGCATCCTCTTCCATCCGACGGCGACTGAAGAATGAAGGTTCCTTTAAGTGACGTCATCCAAGATGGTGTCTCTTCAATTCCGATTGGCTGATAGAATCCTATCAGCCAATTGGAATTAAGGTATGAAAAATCCTATTGGCTGATGCAATCAGCCAATAGAATTGAGCTTGCATTGTATTGGCTGATTGTAACAGCCAATAGAATGCGAGCTCAATCATATTGGCTGATTGGGTTTTAGAGTAAGGTTGGGTGTGTGGGTGGTGGGTTTTAATATTGTTGGGGGGTATTGTATTTTTTTTTACAGGTAAAAGAGCTGATTACTTTGTAATTTAGTGTTTTTTTTTTTTTGTACTTTAGTTTATTTAATTTAATTGTAGTTAATTGTAGTTAGTTTATGTAATTAATTTAATGATAGTGTAGTGTTAGGTGTAATTGTAATTTAGGTTAGGATTTATTTTACAGGTAAATGTGTACTTATTTTAACTAGGTAGCTATTAAATAGTTAATAACTATTTAATAACTATTGTACCTAGTTAAAATAAATACAAAGTTGCCTGTAAAATAAATATAAATAATAAAATGGCTACAATGTAACTATTAGTTATATTGTAGTTAGCTTAGGGTTTATTTTACAGGTAAGTATTTAGTTTTAAATAGGAATAATTTAGTTAATTATAGTAAATTTATTTAGATGTATTTAAATTATTTTTAGTTAGGGGGGTGTTAGGATTAGACTTAGGTTTAGGGGTTAATAAATTTATTACAGTGGCAGCGACATTGGTGGCGGCAGATTAGGGGTTAATAAATTTAATATAGTTGCTGCAACGTTGGGGGGTGGAAGATTAGGGGTTAATAAATAAAATGTAGGGTTCGGCGATGTTGGGGGCATCAGATTAGGGGTTCATAAGTATAATGTAGGTGGCGGCGGTGTCCGGAGCGGCAGATTAGGGGTTAATAATATAATGTAGGTGGCAACGATGTCGGGGGCGGCAGATTAGGAGTTAATTAGTGTAACATTAGGGGTGTTTATACTCGGGGTTCATGTTAGGGTGTTAGGTGTAGACATAACTTTTATTTCCCCATAGAAAACAATGGGGCTGCGTTAGGAGCTGAACGCTGCTTTTTTGCAGGTGTTAGGTTTTTTTTCAGCCAGCTCAGCCCCATTGTTTCCTATGGGGAAATCGTGCACGAGCACGTTCAGCCAGCTCACCGCTGACTTAAGAAACGCTGGTATTGAAGTGAGATGTGGAGCAAAATTTTGCTCAACGCTCACTTTTCTGAGGCTAACGCCGGCTTGCAGAAAACTCGTAATACCAGCGTTGTCTTAAGTGAGCGGTGAGAAAAAAAGGCTCGTTAGCACCGCACACCATTACCGACAAAAACTCGTAATCTAGGCGATTGTTAGCCTGTTCTATTGCGATTTACCCCCTGGGTGCAGCTTTTTTTTAGCCCAGTAATGCTTTTCACTGAGTAGAACTTTCCTATAGTATATCAGTCTGATACTGCCTATCACTCTCAAGCCAGCGCCAAAATACCAGGCAATTCCTATCTGAACAAGCAACACAGAAACCCAGACGATCATTTTGGCCTTCATTGGGCCTCGTCAGTGAGGTGTAGCCAAATTCCTCTAAGCACACTGAGCGAGGAGTCCACATCTTGTTGCCCCTTTTTCCTTTAGGGAGACTTAAAACACACAGAGAGAAGCACACTCAATGGAATGAACAACCAGCTCAGTAACATTGTTAGCCTGTTCTATGGTGATTTACCACCTGGGTGCAGCTTCTTTTTAGCCCAGTAATGCTTTTCACTGAGTAGAACTTTCCTGTAGTATATTAGTCTGATCCCACCTATTACGGTCAGTCCTGCGCCGAAATACAAGGCAATTAATGTCTGAACAAGGAACACTGCAACCCCAGATGATCATTTCGTCCTTCATTGGGCCTTATCACTGAGGTGTAGCTCTCTTTCTCTAAGCAAACTGAGCAAGGAGTCCAAATCTGGATTCCCCTTTTTCCCTTAGGGAGACTTACTATAAACAGAGAGAAGCGCACTCACAGGAAATAACAACTATCTCAATAACATTGTCAGCCTGTTCTATGGTGATTTTCAACCTGGGTGCAGCTTCTTTTTAGCCCAGTAATGCTTTTCACAGCATATACAGTATTGTAGTCTTGGAGGTTTGTTTTTGGTGCTTATTTAGTGCCAAAGGTTATGTGTCCAAATTCCTAAGATGTTGCTTTCTTGGGTGTCTCACTGTCACCTTAGTGAGAAGTTTTCAAAATAGCTGGAAAAGTGCTTCAATTTGGAGGTTCAAAACACACATATATGGAGGAAGAGAATAATATATATATATAATGTGTTGTAACATTTTAAACTTTGATTGCTTAACTTATAAATCAATGCTCACCTTGTTATACCTCATAGTTATGAGGTATATCATTCGCTTCAGGGGACTTTATGATATTGTCTATATAGAAATAAATATATATCTCATGAACAGGCGGACAGAAATCGCCACAATTCCACCCGAGAGTTGGAGAGTGTATTGCTCTCCGCATTCAGTGAGGTCTTGCGGACCTGATCCGGACTGTCGGATCAGGTCCGCAAGACCTTTAATAAATAGGCCTCTATGCCTTTGAGGAGTTAAGAGTTAAACAAATAATATGTTATTGAAAGAGCTCTTGTGATGGTTCTTAAGGGCCTCAAAAACTAGGAGCCAAGAAAAAACTAGGAGCCATGGGCCGAAAGTAGCCATTGACCACCATCCCTAGTCTAGGCCATTATCTGGCATAGGAAAATAGGACTGGTTTGCTGATATGCTGATTGAGTCATTTCTTCCAGTTAGTAAGACATACCCATTTTTAGCTTTATTGGGACACTTTAAAGCATAAAATGGAAAAAAAAACTATCTGGGCCATTTATGTGCTAAAAAGGTATTAAGCATTAATAATTTACAAGTAATACACACCACAACTCTGAGTTTTATTTGTAAAAAGCTAAAAAGCAAGCGTCAACCCACTGCCTACTTCATATACCCAGCTACTATAAATTGTAATTCATGAAGGAACACATTTAATTTTACATTTATTTCAGAGGATGAGAATCACAGATTGCTTTATATGGGAATGAAAAACTCACGCATTCCGAGAGTAATCTTAAAGGGACAGCTACTACATATTTTGTTGTTTAAAAAGATAGATAATCCCTTTATTACCCATTCCCCAGTTTTTCATAACCAACACAGTTATATTCAAATACTTTTTACCTCTGTAATTACCTTGTATATACGCCTTTGCAGACTGCCACCATATTTCAGTTTATTTGACAGACTTGTATATTAGTCAATCAGTGCTGACTCATAAATAACTCCAATTGAGTGACCACAATGTTATCTTTATGGCACACATGAACTAGCGCTGTCAAGCTGTGAAAAACTGTCAAAATGCACTGTGAGACGAGGCGACTTTCAAGGGCTTAGAAATTAGCATATCTAGGTTTAGATTTCAACAAAAAATACCAACAGCTAGATTACGAGTTTTGCGTTATAATGAAAAAGCAGCGTTATCAGGTTATAACGCTGCTTTTTCACTACCGCTGGTATTACGAGTCTTGCAGGTTTAGGGGCACCGCACACTTTTTTGGCCTTACCGCAAATCAACTTACGCAAATTGCGTAAAGTCTTTTTTCAATGGGACTTTCATATCGCTGATATAAAAAGCTTTTCCTTAGAGGCCAAAAAGTAAGCGGTACACCCTATCCCGTCAAGATTCGTAACGCATTCTTAAGTCAGTAGTTATGAGTTTTACACTACAAAGCTGTAGCATAAAACTCATAACTGAAGTGCTAACACTAAAAGTACACTAACACCCATAAACTACCTATTAACCCCTAAACCGAGGCCCTCCTGCATTGCAAACACTATAATAAAATTATTAATCCCTAATCTGCTGCTCCGGACATCGCCGCCACTATAATAAACATATTAACCCCTAAACCGCCGTACTCCTGCATCGCAAACATTAGTTAAATAGTATTAACCCCTAATATGCCATCCCCAACATCCCCGCCACCTACCTACATTTATTAACCCCTAATCTGCCGCCCCTAACATCGCCGCCACTATACTAAAGTTATTAACCCCTAACCCTAAGTCTAACCCTAACACCCCCTAACTTAAATATAATTAAATTAAATCTAAATAAAACCTACTATTAATAACTAAATAATTCCTATTTAAAACTAAATGCTTACCTGTAAAATAAACCCTAAGCTAGCTACAATATAACTAATAGTTACATTGTAGCTAGCTTAGGGTTTATTTTTATTTTACAGGCAAGTTTGTATTTATTTTAACTAGGTACAATAGTTACTAAATAGTTATTAACTATTTAATAACTACCTAGCTAAAATGAATACAAATTTACCTGTAAAATAAAACCTAACCTGCCTTCAACTAACAACTAACCTTACCCTACAATTAAATACATTACCTAAATTAAATACAATTAAATAAATTCAATACAATTAGCTAAATTACAAAAAAAAAACACTAAATTACAGAAAATAAAAAACAAATTACAAGATATTTAAACTAATTACACCCAATCTAATAGCCCTATCAAAATAAAAAAAGCCCACCCAAAATAAAAAAAAACCCTAGCCTAAGCTAAACTACCAATAGCCCTTAAAAGGGCCTTTTGCGGGACATTGCCCCAAAGAAATCAACTCTTTTACCTGTCAAAAAAAATACAAGCAACCACCCCAACAGTAAAACCCACCGACCACCCACACAACCAACCCCCCAAATAAAAGCCTAACTAAAAAAAGCGGGGTTTATGTTAGGGTGTTAGGTGTAAACATAAAATGTGTTTCCCCATAGGAATCAATGGGGCTGCATTACTGAGCTAAACGCTGCTTTTTTGCAGGTGTTAGACTTTTTCTCAGCCGGTTCTCCCCATTGATGTCTATGGGGAAATTGTGCACGAGCATGTACAACCAGCTCACCGCTGACTTAAGCAGCGCTGGTATTGGAGTGCGGTATGGAGCTCAATTTTGCTCTACGCTCACTTCTTGCCTGTTAACGCCGGGTTTATGAAAACTTGAAATACCAGTGCTGTAGGAAAGTGAGCGGTGACAATAATGTGCAAGTTAGCAATGCACCCCTCTTACCGCAAAACTTCTAATCTAGCCGCAAAAGAATAAAACAAATGATTATAAAAGTAAATTGGAAAGTTGTTTAAAAATGCATGCCTTATCTGAATCATGAAAGTTTAATTTTGACTTTACTGTCCTTTAAGGTAAGGGCGAATTTAAGCCTAGCTTGAATATTTTTAATGGTTGTTGGGAAAATAATGGCTAAATCTGTGGGATTGAATGTGTTAGCTTTCATAAGTAAAAGATTAATCCTATAAATAATGGGGACAAATAATTTTAAAATTTAAAACTCACTCTTCCATAAAGAGAATGTCTGTGCTGATTTTCCCCCTATCCTCATGCTTGAAGTTTCTAAGTAATGATGTGACACTATCCACAGTAATATAACCACACACCACAATGTGCCTGTAGAATAAGGAAATACAATTATTCATGCAAAAGTTAAAGGGGTTTTACACACTTTAGTGCACAGAAACTTTTAGTCATCTCAGAATTTTGCATAAAATCTAACCTTCAATGTACATTTAGCAGTAACACACACAGACACACACATACACACATACACACACAAACACACATACATACACACACACACGTACAGACACATACACACACACATACATGCACACACACACATACACACATATACACATACATACACACACACACATACATACACATACACATACACACACACACACACAGACACATACAAACACACATACACACACATATACACACACATACACACATTCACATACACACACACAGACACACGTGCACACACACACAGACACAGACACATATACACACTGATTTTCCCCCTATCCTCATGCTTGATATTTCTAAGTAATGAGGTGACACTATCCACAGTAATATAACCACACACCACAATGTGCCTGTAGAATAAGGAAATACAATTATTCATGCAAAAGTTAAAGGGGATTTACACACTTTTGTGCACAGAAACTTTTACTCATCTCAGAATTTTACATAAAGTCTTACCTTCAATGTACATTTATCAGTAACACACACACACACACAGACACACACATACATACACACACACACACATACATACACACATACACACACATACACACACACAGACACACACGTACACACACAGACACATACACACACACATACACACAGACACATACACACACACACACACACATACACATACACACACACAGACACATACACACACACACACATACACACACACACACATACACACAGACACAGACACATACACACGCACACATACACACACAGACACATACACACACACATATACACACACACAGACACATACACGCATAGAACCACAGACACATACACACACACAAACACATATGTAAAGAGAAGAAACACGCAGCGCATCCAGATCCAAGGTACACTTTTAATAACACACACCAAATAAAATGCACTTACAAGAAGTGAGATAAATAAATGCCCATCTGTAAAACACTCCAGCAGTCTGTAAATGGCAAGACTTTACAAACCGGTTGGGATCCCCCACGGAAGCCGCCTGCAGCTTGATGCGGATGCCCTTTAAACTGTTGTTAAATAGTGTAAAAATTGAGTTCAGCGCTGAAAGCACAGGCTCAAATATACAATACTTGGTATATGTATGAATATAAATGTCAAATAAGATACTGTGTATGTGAATAAAAATATATAATATAGTACTATTATAGTAATTAACTGCGAGAGACTAAGGGATATGAAAAAAAGGTATACCGTATGGCAAAATCAAGGTGAAATGCAAATACAAATAGAGGTATTGGGCGGAATACAAATGAATGAAAACAATTTAATAAAATGCATATAATACATATGTAAAAAACATAAAATACAATTTGAGAAGGGACGTCTCCCTTATGACATAAATCGGCTACTTTATAGCCTAATATAAAATGTGCGCTAGTAAAATGAAAACAATGTAGCCAAAACCTGTGGCTAAAAAAGAAAAGAGAACGTGGTACCTTAAAAATGGTCGTTTAAGTTCCAATACAGTCCTTACAAGCAGGAGAAAACAATAATAGTGTGCTCTTGGCGGACCGGTCTAGCCGTATGTGTGCAGTTGGCGTTACCGGACGTAGGAAGAAGGCGGTTCTTAAAGGGAGTCTCACGTAACCCCTCTGACATCACTATTGCAAGCTTGGCGTCCGGAGCGATCTTTCTTTTGAAGCAAAGATACTTTATGTTGTTGAAGATCCTATTAGGATACAATGTGGCAAATATATGATGTATGATCTTGATACGTATCCCCTATTTCCTAGCCAGAAAAGGAAGTCCTGGGGGAAATAAGTTGAAGGCTTCTAGGCTTGGCGGTCGCTAATAGCGACTGGATGACTCTTATTAGTACTCTGGTCAGTACCTGAGGCCAACAAATCAGCGGAATCCTCTTGCTGATAATATTTCTTGAAACAAAGTCAACTCTTATTGAATACACAGTAATATACAATAAGACAGGATACAGGGTGACAACAGTGTCAAGGTCAACGCGTTTGTTTCGCCCTTAGGCTTTATCAAGACATGTCTGTCTGTGTTACCTGAAAAGTATTTAAACACTTCCAACTAATATGATTGGATATCCAGTTAAATTAATTTAAGGTGGATTGCAGAGATAGGGATTTTTTAAATTAAAGGTGGAATTCCCTTAATATATATATGAGAATAGTGATGTATCTCAAGTGTACACACAATAGAAAATTGCAGATATATAGATTTTAATCAAATACCTATAGCAGCATTCTAAAGATAAACAGGATTAGAAGTTAAATATTTAGGAGATTAGGGATCTATATGTTTAAGACCTTTGTGTGAATATAATGTAAATATTGTATAGATATTTTGTAAACATTCTCTGATATAATGGAGGGGATAAAATAAGATATATACAGATGCCTGAAGCAATTGAGATGATAAAGGGGATGTCTAGGGGGTATATGAGAGAGTATGGTCGTTTAAGTATTAAAGGGATAATTCTTTTGTTATGTGTCATAACTATATAGGAGTTATTTAGATATAACATATGAAATATCTACAAGAAAAGGACCCAACTGTACCAGAAGGATAGTCATTATAGTTTAAGCTCATGTGAATAGAGTTATATTTTTGTGAGGTGTAAGGCAAGATGAAATGCATATCAACTAAAATAAACATATAATACCACCCTAATGAAAGAACAGAAAGACTTCATATTGGAAGGGATAAGATTTATTCTAAATCAAAACTATTTTTCCTTTGAGGGTAAATTTTACTTACAAAAAACTGGGACTGCCATGGATATAAGATTTGCACCCAGTTATGTGAATCTCTTTATGGGAAACTGGGAGGAATCATTTTTTCCTCAGCATGAGCTGGGTGCAAATCTTGTATTATACAAAAGGTATATTGATGATGTCATTTTTGTATGGAAGGGAGAAGTGTCGGAGTTGGAAGAGATATGTGATGACATGAATAAGAATACTATGAATATTAATTTCACCCATACAAATAGTAAGCAAAAGATCATCTTCTTAGATCTAGAGATTGAAGTAGTTGATAATCAACTAATAACATCTACTCATTTTAAAAAAGTGGATGCCAATAACTTTGTACACTATAAAATTTGCCACCTGGAGAGGTGGAAAAACAATATTCCCAAAGGGCAATATTTGAGAATAAAGAGAAACTGCTCTAGGAACATAGATTACGAAAAACAAACATCAATTTTAGAAAATAAATTTAAAGTAAGAGGGTATGATGAGAAAATTATACACCAGGCAAAAGAAGAGGTAGATAAAATAGACCGAAAAAATCTGCTATCTTATAGAAATAAACAAAGTGTTAATACCGATGAAAAAAAACTTAACACAATAGAAGTATCTTTCATTACAGATTTTCATTGTAACAATAATTTAGTTAACAAAATCTTGAAAAAACATTGGCACTTAGTGCAAACAGACCCCGAAATAGGGGATAAAGTATCAGAATACCCTAGGATAATATATAGAAAAGCCAAAAACCTAAGAAGTACCTTAGTTCAGAGTGAATTAAGACCCATAAAAACCATCAGTCAAGAGGTAAACCTAGAAGGAAAGAAAATAAAAGTTTTTTTTCCCATGTTTTGGCTGCGGTTCTTGCAAACACAGCTGCAAATTGAAGGAAATAGAGGTGAATAACTTCAAATTTAAAATTGAGGAAGCTATCAGGTGCCAAGACAAAGGAGTTATCTATATTATTGAATGTTCGTGCAAAAAATATTACATGGGGAAACAACTAGAACCCTCCGCGAGAGGATTAGGGAACACCTATCATGTATAGATAGAGAAAACCTTGATACACACCTATATTCACATTTCAGAGAAACTCATAAAAATAACCTTAAACATTTCAGATTCTGGGGTCAAGCAAAAGTTAAGCCAAATTGGAGAGGGGGTATCTTAGAAAAACAACTCCTTAAATTAGAAGCACAAATGATTTATAACATGGATACGCTACATCCAATAGGATTGAATTCAGAGTTAGATATTTCCCCTTTCCTATAATCTTTTAATATTATATGTTTATTTTAGTTGATATACATTTCATCTTGCCTTACACCTCACACAAATATAACTCTATTCACATGAGCTTAAACTATAATGACTATCCTTCTGGTACAGTTGGGTCCTTTTCTTGTAGATATTTCATATGTTATATCTAAATAACTCCTATATAGTTATGACACATAACAAAGGAATTATCCCTTTAATACTTAAACGACCATACTCTCTCATATACCCCCTAGACATCCTCTTTATCACCTCAATTGCTTCAGGCATCTGTATATATCTTATTTTATCCCCTCCATTATATCAGAGAATTTTTACAAAATATCTATACAATATTTACATTATTACGGGCGAAACCGGTCAGGGGGTTATAGAGCAGGTGGGAGCTCTATTAATTTTTTAAACATTACCTGCAGTAGTTGGCCTGTTTAGGCGGGAGAGAATTTATATTACGCATTCAGTTCTAATATACGACAAACAGTCACAATTAGGACTGTTTAACTAAGTTATAACTTTGACCTTAAGACTATTTTGATATAACAAAGGGTTACTCGCACTAAGCTATTTACTAGGTGGCAACCTTAGAATACTGCATTGGGGGAATTTCAAGCTCAGTTGTACTTATAGTCAGATAATTCTATTTTACCGGTGCAACTATCTAACTTTTGCTGCTATATTAAGTAACTAAAACCTTCCAGCTAGTACCTCAATAATGCTATAGCTATATTAGTTCAGCTTAAGGTGCAGATATACCTAACTTAATAGAACTAATTTAACGTTTGGCTCATAACAAATTAATTCTGGAAAACAAGTATCCGGTTCTAAAGTAATTTACACCAAGCACAATACTGCATTCTTAGTGTGACACTGAATCACACGAAAGACCAAAGTACTATAAGAGAAAACACAGGATACACAGAATATCACAGCTAAAGGGGCAAACATAATATAATACCGCAATAGCTATACAATACTGCGGCTATATACTTACAATTTAAGTTTGTTCCTCTTTTATTTAAATGCAAACAGTTAAATGTAACAGTTGGTGCATCTTATTATTTCAATAGTTACTAATATTCAGCACATGTATATGGAGTCATTAGGTGTAAGAACTATATTACACTTAGCTACTCAAAAGTGCACAGTATTACCATTAGGATTGGATCTAATAGAAGATGTACATATACCCCCTATTTTTAAATAACACAATCCCACAAGAATTACATATGTGATAGTGACGTTAAGACAATAGGGTAATAATCCCAACGCCAAACACAGGATCACTGGTATTGTAGACGAATGACTAGCTATTAAAAAGAAACAAATCAAGATTATACTACTTTGTTAACATTTTATGCATAAATGAACCAACTGGACCACACTGAGATTGGAAATAATTTATTGTGATAATAAACCTACAAACGGTGGAAATAAGTTGATCAAATAAGATATACAACACCCATTTGAATGTTTAAAATACAACCAGAATAACACAAGTTTACAAACTGTCACGTGAAATCTGATTATTCTGAATATCTCTACTATCTATATTCCAACATAAGATTAAACAAAAGTGATATTCATCAACAAAGTGGAATTTTTAACACTACTTTTTATGTGTATTCCTGAGTTCACTGGGCGTCACTAGCATTGAACCTAATTCCAACACCAAAGCACAAATCAATAGCATATTTGGATATCCAGATATATGTGTATTTGTCACAAAAAGATTAACCCTATATTACCAGTGAAATTATTAAACCGAGTGGTCTCACTTATAACTCCCTGCCTACACAATTTCCTTCTAAGCACCTATAACATATCAAAGGCTTACAGAAGATTAAGGAATAGACCTACTACTACCAGGTTGTTTTTAATTGAGTGTTTTATTTTAATATACTTAATAAAAGTTATATTTTAAATTCCCAATTTCTCCACTACAAGTCCAGGCACAGAGTGCTGTACGTGCAGTCTTTTGGAGAGGTCTCTCCCTCTCTTTTGGTTTACAATATTTACATTATATTCACACAAAGGTCTTAAACATATAGATCCCTAATCTCCTAAATATGTAACTTCTAATCATGTTTATCTTTAGAATGCTGCTATAGGTATTTGATTAAAATCTATATATCTGCTTATTCTGCAATTTTCTTTTGTGTGTACACTTGAGATACATCACTATTCTCATATATATATATTAAGGGAATTCCACCTTTAATTTTAAAAAAACCCTATCTCTGCAATCCCCCTTAAATTAATTTAATCGGATATCCAATCAGATTAGTTGGAAGTGTTTAAATACTTTTCAGGTAACACAGACAGACATGTCTTGATAAAGCCTAAGGGCGAAACGCGTTGACCTTGACACTGTTGTCACCCTGTATCCTGTCTTATTGTATATTACTGTGTATTCAATAAGAGAAATATTATCAGCAAGAGGATTCTGCTGATTTGTTGGCCTCAGGTACTGACCAGAGTACTAATAAGAGTCATCCACTCGCTACTAGCGACCGCCAAGCCTAGAAGCAATTGTGAGTAATACTCAGTGCTTTCTACGACCATAACCAAGTGATTGAAGATCATATAGTCACAACTAGTAACCGCCAAGACTTCAACTTATTTCCCCCAGGACTTCCTTTTCCGGCTAGGAAATAGGGGTAAGTATCAAGATCATACTTCATATATTTGCCACATTGTATCTTAATAGGATCTTCAACAACATAAAGTATCTTTGCTTCAAAAGAAAGATCGCTCCAGATGCCAAGCTTGCAATAGTGACGTCAGAGGGGTTACGTGAGACTGCCTTTAAGAGCCGCCTTCTTCCTACGTCCGGTAACGCCAACTGCACACATACAGCTAGACCGGTCAGCCAAGAGCACACTATTATTGTTTCCTCTTGCTTGTAAGGACTGTATTGGAACTTAAACAACCATTTTTAAGGTACCACGTTCTCTTTTCTTTTTTAGCCACCGGCCTTGGCTACATTGTTTTTATTTTACTAGCGCACATTTTATATTAGGCTATAAAGTAGCCGATTTATGTTATAAGGGAGACGTCCCTTCTCAAATTGTATTTTTATGTTTTTTACATATGTATTATATGCATTTTATTAAATTGTTTTCATTCATTTGTATTCCACCCAATACCTCTATTTGTATTTGCATTTCACCTTGATATTGCCATACGGTATACCTTTTTTTCATATCCCTTAGTCTCTCACAGTTAATTACTATAATAGTACTATATTATATATTTTTATTCACATACACAGTATCTTATTTGACATTTATATTCATACATATACCAAGTATTGTATATTTGAGCCCGTGCTTTCAGCGCTGAACTCAATTTTTACAATATTTTGCATTTTCAGTATTTTCTGAGGGGGATACACGAGTTTAGCAGGGTATTTTTCTTTAGCGCTTCTTCTTTTCTTTCTTTGCTTTAAACTGTTGTTATCGTCAGTCTTTGCTGGGTGAATGTTCTTACAAAAATATAGAACGTAACTGGTATACATACACCATACGGGAAACAGGAATCACTTTGATTGCTCTCCTGCGTCTGTCGTCAATGATTCGTCACACACAGCACATTGTTTCTACTAGTCATGCCCCTACACACACATACATGCATACACACACATACATACACACACACATACACGCATACACACACATACATACACACACACACACACATACACGCATACACACACATACATACACACACACATACACGCATACACACACACACACACACACGTACACAGAATATAAAATATAAAAACTTACTTTCTTCCTCCAACTGACACATGTAATCCATCAAACTTTCTGTTGCTCCCTACAATATCCATGATTTCTGGGACATGGTGGGCAAACAATGCCTAGAAAGTATAAACAATAATAGGCTGTATAGAGATCTATTGTATTAGAAAAATGACATTCTTATTTTTAATAATTTTATAAAAACAGTACATCATCCTTGGATAAATAACCCTAATTGTATGTCTGTAGTTTGCATTTTAGGGTCCTATCATAAATTATATATTTACCAAAAGTCATAAATATGGCAAACCTTCATTTATGGACAATTATTTGAAATAGGCTTTTTTTCCAGTTCATCTTCGCTAACCATTAAATAAATGGAAGAATTGTCTTACCAGACCTACAACAATAAAGAAGAGCAAGAAGATGCGGCCCATTACTGTTTTTGCAGTGATATCTCCATAGCCAACTGTTGACATAGTAACCATAAGAAGGTAGATGCAATCAAAGTAGGTGATGTGCTGTCTGTTTGTACGACCTGTCCATGGATCTCCAGTATTCTCCAGCTAGTTATAAAAAAAAACATGCAGATAACATCTTCAGTAGCTCTGCAATTTAAAGGGACAGTGTACTCCAGAATTTGTATTGTTTAAAAAGACAGATAATCCCTTCATTACACATTCCACAGTTTTGCATAACCAACACAGTTATATTAATATACTTTTTACCTCTGTGATCACCTTGTATCTAAGCCTCTGCAGACTGCCCCCTTATTTCAGTTCTTTTGACAGACTTACATTTTAGACAATCAGTGCCCTCTCATAGGTAACTCCACAGGCGTGAGCAAATGTTATCTATATGACACACATGATGTGTTTAACTGTGAAAAACTGTCAAATTGCACTGAGATAAGAGTCAGCCTTCAAGGGCTTCAGAATAAGCATAAAAGCCTACCTAGGTTTAGCTTTTAACAAAGAAACCAAGAGAACAAAGCAAATTAGATGATAAAAGTAAATTGGAAGGTTGTTAATTGCATGCACTATCGTAATCATGACATTTTAATGTGGACTTGACTGTCCCTTTAACACGTGTTTAGTCAAAATAGTATATTGTAGTATTATTATCCACATAACTAAATAAATATATTTATCAAATTAAGGTAACAGGTAGTATAAATAGCTTAGGTTTAAATGCTATGCACATTTTTAAATTGTTTTAGAAAGTACTATGACTACTGCTTACTGGTCTCTCTAACAAATATATATAACACTAGGAATTTCTTATCAGGATTCTCCTTCCTTGCTTATAATGTATGTCAGTCACTCTCTTTGAGTCATCAATGTCTTCTCTGAATATTAATGTACTATAGCTATTATCAAAAATCACCAGTGTCTTTTGTGTCAAACATAAGACTTGTGTATTTATTATGAGTAGGATCTCATTATTAGACAGCAGTCCATAGTTTACTTGAATGCCTTCCTCGTAGCATGTAACATGAATCTCAAATGGAAGCATCACTATTGAAAAAAATCCCAATAAATATATTTATTGTAGTCCTATATATTCAATATGTATTCCTTCTAATAGAAGGTCACAGTTATAAGTGCTACAAAAGTACTCCAAATATTATCATTTTCAGTACCAATAGCTAGAAGCACAAAGCTTGTTACACATAAATTGAAAAAAAATTAACAATCTAGGCTGTGCCTTGTTAGAGAATTGAATAAAAAAGTAATTTACAATCTATTTGAATCGTCAAACATAATAGTAATGCTATGTTTGCAAACATGCAGCTAAATGAGCTATGTAAATTAAACAGATTTTTTTTACAATAATAAATAATTTGATTATCCACCCATGTTGTTTAATTCAGGTAGCTCATTGGCGTAATGCTCACTCTGTCAGTGAGCTGCACAGTATAATTACTATGCAAAGATATTAGCTGTAACAGTAATTGTTACATGTAATAAAAGGTTAACTCCGGAACGAGTAGTAACACTCTGCTAATAATTACTTCATTATATGCAACTCAATATCAATGTGATGAACAATTTCATGAGGATAGCATGTACATAATCAATATTAGCATAAATGTGAGCTGAGTTTATTAGCATTTTATGTTAACAAACAGCAATCAGTATCTGTTCTTGTAATCCTGCAATTAATTGTAACTGTGCAGTTGCCGTTATTACGGCTTCCAAAACTAAAGGAAATTTGTATTATGTTACGTTAATAAGCACTATAAAAGTATAATTGAAGGTATATATAGTGATTTTAAGGAATTATATCTGCTATAGAATCTGGAATATTTAAAATCAGCATAATTTAGCCGTTATTTACCGCTTTCAAAATTCAAATAATAAGACTGCTAAAATGGCGCTCACTTGCGCCAGGAGAATACATCTAGCCTTTATTAAAAGTAGGACCCCTTATAGATCAGCCAGAGAACACACATACATATACATACATACACACCTAAACACATATATCTACACATACAAATCCATACACATACATACACCTTTGAGCCCTCCCTGTCAAACACCTTGTCATATACCATATTGTTTCATTTCTCTGTTAACACATTTATTTTAATATCAACCCTAAATCTTAGGCTTAGTGCACTCTTGGGTTAGTGCTAAAGCGATAGCCTAAATGATCAGAACGTTCTCACAGTTGTCTATTATGTGACAGAATCTGTGCACCTGCGGTACATGACATCCAGATGTTAGTGCGCCTTAGGCTTTTACTTGATTGCTTTACTTTCAGCTTGTAATATGGAAGTAAAAATGAAAGTGCTATATATTTCGCTCTAGCAATGTTCTCAAAAGCGCTTAGATTTTTGCTGTCCACTTGTAATCTAGGCCTCTGTGTGGTACCCTACTGGCATCCACATGTTTCCTTATTATCCCTCTTATATTTCCTTCTCATGCCACTCCCTAACAACAAGCATCCCACATTACTAACTTCTTTTTACTCTGTCTCACATTCATACTCTCACCATTCTCCCCCTCCAACCACTAGAACTCCTAATCTCCTTGCTCTCACAGGGCCCAATACTCAACAACTCTGCAGCATGGAGAAAAACCATCAGCTTATTTTACTGAGCATTACATTGTAATATAAGTGATTTTCATTCACATGCAGAATGTTAGGATATTACACTTAATGTGATAGCTCTCACAGTAAATTTGCCTTTAGAACATTCTCTGTGGCCCCATAATACTGATAAGGCTTCTTATCGAATCTCGCCATACCAGAGAGTATTAGATAATCATTCCCACAGTCCTTACCATTTTTTTCCTATTCTCCTTTATTTGATTTAGTAACATAAACCCTAAAAATTACATGGGTCATACTTTCACAGTCAGGATTTCTGCCAGCAGATATATAAATATAGTGAAGTCATCACCAGGAGAAGTGATTTATCTATAAATATGATAAAAAATCCTACACATAATCGCTATGTTGGGAGTTTTCAGGTTTGTTATGTATTGCTTATTTAGATTTTTCCTGATTTTTTTACTGTATATGCAATATAAGCAACAATCTAATGTTGGAGACCCACTGTGTTGCAAGAATGGTGTTTGCTTTAGTTTTTTTTTAACACAATAAACCTATCTAACAAATGAAATACCTAGTGCAAGTAATAGAACATTAAAGGGACAGTCGAATCCAGAATTTCCTTTGTTTAATAAGATAGATTATACCTTTATTACCCATTCCCCAAGTTTTGCATAACTAACACGGTTATATTAATATACTTCTTACCTCTTTGATTACCTGATTACTAAACCTCTGCAGACTGCCCCCTTATCTCAGTTCTAATGACAGACATGCATTTTAGCCAATCAGTGCTGACTAGGTTTAGCTTTCCACAAAATATACTAAGACAGCAAAGCAAACTTGATGATAAAAAGTAAATTGGAAAGTTGTTTAAAATTACATGCTCTATCTGAATTATGAAAGTTGGGGAATGTAAGGTAGCAAAGTCACCTGTAATGGAGTTAACGGCCTGAGCATGACAGGGTAGTGAAAATCCCAGTGCAGTGTGTTAGCAACAATGTTGCAAAGTAAGGGGAGGTCTTTGTCTTAACTGTTATAAGGATGGTCCTGGAAGAATCCTGCCTCTTCTTCCTGGGATTTTCAACGAAGAAAGTTTCCCTCCCTCCCAACCCCCTTGCTCGTTGGTTATAGTGAGAACAGTTCAATGGCATCATTCAGGCAAATGGCTTCCTATTTGGTTGCTGTTTTTTTAGTAGGCTAAAGGTGGGGATAGGGTTAGTTTGCCTAATCGACGTAAGACCTTAGCGGTAATTTAGGTGCTTCCTGGTGGTAATTGCTGTAAGGCTTTTTTCCTACCAGTGCCTTATAGGTGGAAGCAAAGAAAAGATAAGTTTTATCTCCTAGAGGCGGGAGGTCATGGCCATAAACACCTGAGGGCAGAGTCTGTAGGGGTGACAGTCGGGCTAATGGGCGGGGGAGATGACCTCAGGTCGTGACCTGGGGGCCCCCACCCCGCGGGTCTGCTGGCTGAAGATCCTTTAGGACGTCTGCGCCTCCTAGACGGAATGGGGTGGAGCCACGTTTTGCGGCCCCCCTTTGCACTTTGCAATTCCATAACACCTGGCTGCGACCTCTAGTCATATGGAGCTATTATTACTAATTTACTAGGCCTTGAATACCGCCACGAATTGAGTGTTTAGTTATGACTTCAGTTGAAGTCAGGTTTATTTAAATGTTAAATAAACATGGCCATGATATGGTCTTATACCCAGCTCTCTGTGTCTGTGTGTTTATTATCATTAGAGTAAGTTAAATAAGTATAGTTTATAGGGGTTGTAACTACCAGATAGAGCATCAGCCCTTATCATTTTGACTAGACTGTCCTTTTAACAGATAAAGCAAAGCATGTGTAAGAATCTATTCACACACAGGGCCTGATATCCAAAACCTAGATACTCAGACAAGATATTCTAAGAAGTCTTACCAGTAGAGTGAAGCCCTTACCACAAAATTTACAAGCACAAATTTTATCTTGAGAAATGTTTATGTTACTATGTAGTGCTCTTTAAGTGATACAGAGACTCCTACATAACAATACAAGGTCTAAAAAAATCCAAAGAGCTTGGGTAATTTTTCTCCATGCCACGGACAGCAATTTGCTCTCACAGTAAAAAAGTGGATGCAGAGACGGGATATTTACCAAGTGAAGAAATCCAGCAGCAGTCAGCCAGGTACTTAAGAAAACAGCAAGTAGGTTTGACAGTTTGATTGCAGTGCTATTGGGAAAGGAGAGACAGTCACACTCAATATAAATAGTGCAGTCCTGATACCCATAATCTATAGCCCAGGGACTATGTAGAGGACCGGAAGCCTTGTTTACAGGAGTAAGGGTGAGTACTACTATTTGGTAGGCATAGGAATCATAAATTGAAAATTAAACTAATTTGAACCCACTTTATTCCCAAACCACCCAATAATTTGGGTATCAAAGTGAAGTCAGCAAAATAATAAAGTAAACCAATATTCTTAAAGGGATATAAAACCCATTTTTTTTATTTTGTGATTCAGATAGAGCATGCAACTTGAAGCAACTTTCTAATTTACTCCTGTAATCATTTTTCTTCTATCTCTTGGTATCTTTATTTGAAAAAGCAGTAATGTAAGTTTAGGAGCCAGAACATTTTTGGGTAGCGCTTGGTATGTGGTTACCACATTTAGCCAACAATCAGCAAGTGCTACCCAGGTACTGACCCAAAAATGATCCGCTCCTACACTTACATTCCTGTTCTTCAAATAAAGATGACAAGAGAAAGAAGAAAAAAACATAATTTATGCTTACCTGATAAATTTATTTCTCTTGTAGTGTATTCAGTCCACGGGTCATCCATTACTTATGGGATATATTCCCTTCCCAACAGGAAGTTGCAAGAGGATCACCCAAGCAGAGCTGCTATATAGCTCCTCCCCTCACATGTCATATCCAGTCATTCGACCGAAACAAGACAAGAAAGGAGAAACCATAGGGTGCAGTGGTGACTGGAGTTTTAATTAAAATTTAGATCTGCCTTAAAAAAGACAGGGCGGGCCGTGGACTGAATACACTACAAGAGAAATAAATTTATCAGGTAAGCATAAATTATGTTTTCTCTTGTTAAGTGTATTCAGTCCACGGGTCATCCATTACTTATGGGATACCAATACCAAAGCTAAAGTACACGGATGATGGGAGGGACAAGGCAGGAACTTAAACGGAAGGAACCACTGCCTGTAGAACCTTTCTCCCAAAAACAGCCTCCGAAGAAGCAAAAGTGTCAAATTTGTAAAATTTTGAAAAGGTATGAAGTGAAGACCAAGTCGCAGCCTTGCAAATCTGTTCAACAGAGGCCTCATTCTTAAAGGCCCAGGTGGAAGCTACAGCTCTAGTGGAATGAGCTGTAATTCTTTCAGGAGGCTGCTGTCCAGCAGTCTCATAGGCTAAACGTATTATGCTACGAAGCCAAAAAGAGAGAGAGGTTGCCGAAGCTTTTAGACCTCTCCTCTGACCAGAATAAACGACAAACAGGGAAGAAGTTTGACGAAAATCTTTAGTTGCCTGTAAATAGAACTTCAGGGCACGGACTACGTCCAGATTATGCAAAAGTCGTTCCTTCTTTGAAGAAGGATTAGGACAAAATGATGGAACAACAATCTCTTGATTGATATTCCTGTTAGAAACTTCGTTAGGTAAGAACCCAGGTTTAGTACGCAGAACTACCTTGTCTGAATGGAAAATCAGATAAGGAGAATCACAATGTAAGGCAGATAACTCAGAGACTCTTCGAGCCGAGGAAATAGCCATCAAAAACAGAACTTTCCAAGATAAAAGCTTAATATCAATGGAATGAAGGGGTTCAAATGGAACACCTTGAAGAACTTTAAGAACTAAGTTTAAGCTCCACGGCGGAGCAACAGTCTTAAACACAGGCTTAATCCTAGCCAAAGCCTGACAAAAAGCCTGAACGTCTGGAACTTCTGCCAGACGTTTGTGTAAAAGAATAGACAGAGCAGAAATCTGTCCCTTTAACGAACTAGCAGATAAGCCCTTTTCTAAACCCTCTTGTAGAAAGGACAATATCCTAGGAATCCTAACCTTACTCCATGAGTAACTCTTGGATTCGCACCAATATAAATATTTACGCCATATCTTATGGTAAATTTTTCTGGTAACAGGTTTCCGTGCCTGTATTAAGGTATCAATAACCGACTCCGAGAAGCCACGCTTTGATAGGATCAAGCGTTCAATCTCCATGCAGTCAGCCTCAGAGAAATTAGATTTGGATGGTTGAAAGGACCCTGTATTAGAAGGTCCTGCCTCAGAGGCAGAGACCATGGTGGACAGGACGACATGTCCACTAGGTCTGCATACCAGGTCCTGCGTTGCCACGCAGGCGCTATCAGAATCAACGATGCTCTCTCCTGTTTGATCTTGGCAATCAGTCGAGGCAGCAGCGGAAATGGTGGAAACACATAAGCCATGTTGAAAACCCAAGGGGCTGCATCTATCAGCAAGGAAGCTTGGCGTTCTGGCGAGACGCCATGAGATCCAGTTCTGGTTGGCCCCAACGATGAATCAGTTGAGCGAATACCTCCGGATGAAGTTCCCACTCCCCCGGATGAAAAGTCTGGCGACTTAGAAAGTCCGCCTCCCAGTTCTCCACGCCTGGGATGTAGATTGCTGACAGGTGGCAAGAGTGAGACTCTGCCCAGCGAATTATCTTTGAGACTTCTAACATTGCTAGGGAACTCCTGGTTCCCCCTTGATGGTTGATGTAAGCCACAGTCGTGATGTTGTCCGACTGAAATCTGATGAACCTCAGTGTTGCTAACTGAGGCCAAGCTAGAAGAGCATTGAATATTGCTCTTAACTCCAGAATATTTATTGGGAGGGGTTTCTCCTCCTGAGTCCACGATCCCTGAGCCTTCAGGGAGTTCCAGACTGCGCCCCAACCTAGAAGGCTGGCATCTGTTGTTACAATCGTCCAATCTGGCCTGCGAAAGGTCATCCCCTTGGACAGATGGACCCGAGAAAGCCACCAGAGAAGAGAATCTCTGGTCTCTTGATCCAGATTTAGTAGAGGGGACAAATCTGAGTAATCCCCATTCCACTGACTTAGCATGCATAATTGCAGCGGTCTGAGATGCAGGCGCGCAAATGGTACTATGTCCATTGCCGCTACCATTAAGCTGATTACTTCCATGCACTGAGCTGCTGACGGGCGTGGAATGGAATGAAGGACACGGCAAGCATTTAGAAGTTTTGATAACCTGGACTCCGTCAGGTAAATTTTCATCTCTATAGAATCTATAAGAGTCCCTAGGAAGGGAACTCTTGTGAGTGGTAATAGAGAACTCTTTTCCATGTTCACCTTCCACCCATGCGACCTCAGAAATGCCAGAACTATCTCTGTATGAGACTTGGCAATTTGAAAACTTGACGCTTGTATCACAATGTCGTCTAGGTACGGAGCCACCGCTATGCCTCGCGGTCTTAGCACCGCCAGAAGTGAGCCCAGAACCTTTGTAAAAATTATCGGGGCCGTAGCCAACCCGAAGGGAAGAGCTACAAACTGGTAATGCCTGTCTAGAAAGGCAAATCTTAGGTACCAATAATGATCTTTGTGGATCGGTATGTGAAGGTAGGCATCCTTTAAGTCCACTGTGGTCATATATTGACCCTCTTGGATCATGGGTAGGATGGTTCAAATAGTTTCCATTTTGAATGATGGAACTCTTAGGAATTTGTTTAAGATTTTTAGGTCCAAAGAGATTTGAGTAAAATCCTTGCCCTTGTTCCGTCCGCGGAACTGGGTGGATCACCCCCATTACTAGGAGGTCTTGTACACAGCATAGAAATGCCTCTTTCTTTATTTGGTTTGCTGATAACCTTGAAAGATGAAATCTCCCTTGTGGAGGAGAAGCTTTGAAGTCCAGAAGATATCCCTGAGATATGATCTCCAATGCCCAGGGATCCTGGACATCTCTTGCCCAAGCCTGGGCGAAGAGAGAAAGTCTGCCCCCCACTAGATCCGTTTCCGGATAGGGGGCCCTCTCTTCATGCTGTCTTAGGGGCAGTAGTAGGTTTTCAGGCCTGCTTGCCCTTGTTCCAGGACTGGTTAGTTTTCCAGGCCTGTCTGTAACGAGCAACAGTTCCTTCCTGTTTTGGAGCGGAGGAAGTTGATGCTGCTCCTGCCTTGAAGCTTCAAAAGGCACGAAAATTAGACTGTTTGGCCTTTGATTTGGCCCTGTCCTGAGGAAGAGTATGACCCTTACCTCCAGTAATGTCAGCAATAATTTCTTTCAAGCCGGGCCCGAATAAGGTCTGCCCTTTGAAAGGAATATTAAGCAATTTAGATTTAGAAGTCACGTCAGCTGACCAGGATTTAAGCCATAGCGGTCTGCGCGCCTGGATGGCGAATCCGGAGTTCTTAGCCGTTAGTTTAGTTAAATGTACAATGGCATCAGAAACAAATGCGTTAGCTAGCTTAAGTGCTTTAAGCTTGTCCATAATTTCATCCAATGGAGCTGTGCGAATGGCCTCTTCTAGAGACTCAAACCAGAATGCCGCAGCAGCAGTGACAGGCGCAATGCATGCAAGGGGCTGTAAGATAAAACCTTGTTGAACAAACATTTTCTTAAGGTAACCTTCTAATTTTTTATCCATTGGATCCGAAAAAGCACAACTATCCTCCACCGGGATAGTGGTACGCTTAGCTAAAGTAGAAACTGCTCCCTCCACCTTAGGGACCGTCTGCCATAAGTCCCGTGTTGTGGCGTCTTTTGGAAACATTTTCCTAAATATAGGAGGAGGGGAAAAGGGCACACCGGGTCTATCCCACTCCTTGCTAATAATTTCTGTAAGCCTATTAGGTATAGGAAAAATGTCAGTACACACCGGCACCGCATAGTATCTATCCAGCCTACATAATTTCTCTGGAATTGCAACTGTGTTACAGTCATTCAGAGCCGCTAAAACCTCCCCTAGCAATACACAGAGGTTCTCAAGCTTAAATTTAAAATTAGAGATCTCTGAATCCGGTTTCCCTGGATCAGATCTGTCACCCACAGAATGAAGCTCTCCGTCCTCATGTTCTGCAAACTGTGACGCAGTATCGGACATGGCTCTCACATCACCAGCACGCTCTGTCCTTATCCCAGAGCTATTGCGCTTGCCTCTTAATTCTGGCAGTTTAGATAATACTTCTGTCAGGGTATTATTCATAATAGTAGCCATGTCTTGCAAAGTGATTTGTATGGGCGTCTCTGATGTACTTGGCGCCACAATATCATGCGCCTCCTGAGCGGGAGACGAAGGTACTGACATGTGAGGAGAGTTAGTCGGCATAACTTCCCCCTCGTTGTCTGGTGATAATTCCTTTACAGATAAAGACTGACCTTTATTAATTAAAGTAAAATCAATACATTTAGTACACATCTTTCTATGGGGCTCCACATTGGCCTTCAAACATAGTGAACAAACAGATTCATCTGTGTCAGACATGTTTAAACAGACTAGCAATGAGACTAGCAAGCTTGGAAAATACTTTCAAATACATTTACAAGCAATATAAAAAACGCTACTGCGCCTTTAAGAAGCACAAAAAACTGTCACAGTTGAAATAACAATGAACCAAATCAGTTATAGCAAGCAAATTTTCACAATAAATGTATTAAGTTAGCAGAGCATTGCACCCACTAGCAAATGGATGATTAACCCCTTAATACCCAAAACGGATAATCAATATAGCAAAAAAACGTTTTTAACACAGTCAAACACACTGTCACAGGTCTGCTGTGACTGATTACCTCCCTCAAAATGACTTTTGAAATCCCCTGAGCTCTCTAGAGACGTCCTGGGTCATGCAGGAAGAAGCAGGAAGACTGTGACTGAATTTTTACTGCGCAAAAAAGCGCTAAAATAGGCCCCTCCCACTCATTATTACAACAGTGGGAAGCCACAGTTAACTGTTTCTATGCAGAAATATAAGTCAGCCATGTGGAAAAATTCATGCCCCAATAAGTTTTATCACCAATGTACCTCACAAAAATGATTAACATGCCAGTAAACGTTTTAAACATCCTTTATAAAAGATATGTATTGTTATTGATAAGCCTGCTACCAGTCGCTTCTACTGCAGTTAAGGCTCATTACATTACTTCAGTATTAGCAGCATTTTCTTAGTCAAATTCCATTCCTTAGAAAATTACATTACTGCACATACATTAATCAGCCTGATACCAGTCGCTACCACTGCATTTAAGGCTTTACTTACATTACTTCAGTATCAGCAGTATTTTCTTAGTCAATTCCATTCCTTAGAAAAATATTTTACTGCACATACCTTATTTGCAGGAGACCCCGCATGCTATTCCCTTTCTGAAGTTACCCCACTCCTCAGAATGTGCGAGAACAGCCAGTGGATCCTAGTTACTTCTGCTAAGATCATAGAAAACGCAGGCAGATTCTTCTTCTAAATACTGCCTGAGAAAAAAACAGCACACTCCGGTGCCATTTAAAAATAACAAACTTTTGATTGAAGAAATAATTAAATATAAAACACCACACTCCTTCTCACGACCTCCATCTATGTTGAGGGTTGCAAGAGAATGACTGGATATGACATGTGAGGGGAGGAGCTATATAGCAGCTCTGCTTGGGTGATCCTCTTGCAACTTCCTGTTGGGAAGGGAATATATCCCATAAGTAATGGATGACCGGTGGACTGAATACACTTAACAAGAGAAATGATAATAGGAGTAAATTAGAAAGTTTCTTAAAATTGCATGCTCTATCTAAATCATGAAAGAAAAAATGTGGGTTTCATATCCCTTTAACTTTCTTAAACCATTATTTTCACAAAATCAAAGGTGGGTAGTGGGGAGAAACTTTGAATAACATGAGAATGAACCTGCATATTTCTCCCTGGAATACTAATATTAATCCCAAGAGACAAATGTGTGCAGGCACCAATCACCAGCTAGCTCCCACTAGTGTAGGATATGTGCATATTCATTTTCAATAATGGATACTAAGAGAACAAAGCACATTTGAAAATAAAAGTGATTTTAAAAGTGTCTTAAAATTAAATGCTCTATCCGATTTTTGCAAGTTTAAATTTGACTTTCCTATCCCTTTAATGACACATAGATGAAAATAGTAAACTTGTCAACAGCTAACTCAAGCCACTACAAAGTTATACAAGCTGTTAATAGAGTGCTGTATACTCAAAACTCTGTTCTGTTTTGGTAACTTAGTAGATGTCTCCATCCACATCCAACATACAGTATATGGAATAGGGCCCTCAATTTCTCCTGTATTTGTCAAATGTTGTCTTGTCTCTTACAAGTATTGTATCATTGTTTTACTTATATCAATTATACCCATGGACAGCGCTGCACAATATGGCCTATTTTCTATTGAGGTGGTAAAGTTTGGAAACTGGTGCTATTAAAAAAACGTTCCATAGACTTTAATGGAGATAAATGTTTTTTACCACCAGTCTCTATACTTTACCACCTCAATGGAAACTAGGCCTCTATTGGCACTATGTAAATAAAGTATAATAATAATAATAAAAATGCATATGTTTCTTACCCAGTTTTAGTGATTTTGAGTAACTGTAAAATTTTGGGAAGCTCTATCAGTCTTACAGCTCGAAGGAATCTTAAACCTAGTCATAAAAAAAGAGGTATAGTCAAAAGAAAATATAAAGGGTTCCAACAATACACATTAAAATGTACAGTTTTACATTTAGTAAAAAATATATATTGTACATTTTATTTTTATTTTTTTAAGGTTTAGAACTCTACTTTGAATTATTCAAGCAATAAAAATTGAAAGCTGTCTAATCTATTTATTATAATGATTGCTAATAGAGAAATTCCTTTCATAAACCTTACAATAATGTATATCAGAAGATGATTGATTATTTTACTTATTATTTTTTTTTTAAATCTATGATTAAAATGTGAGTTTGATATTTCTTAAATGCCACTGGCCAGTTATCATTTATATAATTTAAGAAGCCCCAAACTGAGCCTTAAAGGGACATTAAATACTAAATAAATGCTAGATAGAATAATGCATCCAAACAAAAGATTAGTCTAAGAATAGCATGTAGATGCTTTTTTATTTAAGTTTCAGTAGCTATTTAAATATTGACAAAATAAGTTTACATTTTTAGTGTTTATGAAACAATGGGATCTACCATGTTGTAACTTAGGTTACCTTGTCTGCTACGGCCAATTAGGGACAGTTATAAATAGGTCACTAGAATGTTACAGTGCCTTGCACTTCCATTTCTAACAGAAACTGAAAAGCTCCCAATTTCAGAATGGAATTACAAGAAAAGGGGACAAAATAAATAATGAAAGTATATTGCAGAGTTTATTTTATATATACGATTTATCATTTTATATTACCGTCTCAAAGTGCTTAATGTCCCTTTCAAGAACAGTAAAGTCTAAATTAAACTTTCATGATTCTGAGAGAGCATGACATATTTTTAATGCACCGCAATTATTGTTTAGCACTATGTAAACTAGGTTGCAATGTTATAAATAAAACTGTATATAGAAAATATAAAATCTATCTATGATATACAGTAATATGCACATACAATGTCAATGAAACATACTTAAGTACTTGATATAAAAAGTGCAGTCTGCCAAAGCAGGTCAACCAAAGGGGAATCTTCAAAAAATACATTGTGTTGGAGTGGAGCTGCTATTCCCAGGAAACCATAGCTTATTCTCTTGTCAAATGAAATCTAAAATAACAAAAGAATTCAGCGCACCTCTGACTCACAGCAAATATTTAATACAAAGAAAAGGTTCCTGTTAACATATGCACTTACTAAAAATGTGAATAAAGAGCGCTCATCACTTAATACGGAAGTCTGTTATGTGTACAGCAACAACACATCAAGAGATCTTTGTTTTCTGTCACCTCAAGTTTCTCAATATGTGTGTTCCACTGAACGTTCCTAAGACGGGTCACTGGTGGTAACCACTTAGCTTCTACACTCACGGAGTATGCAAGCGGTTACCGCATGTGTTATTGCTATATACATAAAGGACTTCCGTGTTAAGGGATGAGCTGTCTTTATTGGCATTTTTAGTAAGTGCATATGTTAGCTTTTTTGTATTAAATATTTGCTATGAATCTGAGGTGCACTATCCTTTTGTTATTCTAGACAACATTTTTTTAGGGCTAGAACATCAGTCTTTTTTTTTTTGCCTGTGTAATTTTGACTGTGAAATATCAGTCTGCTAGTGTAATCTAATTGTAGTTGCCTGCCTGCCAGCGTGTGTGCCAGGCCCACTTGCCAACTAGTGCCACCACTCATATCTGTTGTAACAGTAGTGTAAATATTTAAAAAAAAACTTTTTTGACTGTGAAACATCAGTCTGCTAGTGTAATCTAATTGCAGTTGCCTGCCTGCCAGCGTGTGTGCCAGGCCCACTTGCCAACTAGTGCCACCACTCATATTTGTTGTAACAGTAGTGTAAATATTTTTTAAAAAAACTTTTTTGACTGTGAAACATCAGTCTGCTAGTGTAATCTAATTGCAGTTGCCTGCCTGCCAGTGTGTGTGCCAGGCCCATTTGCCAATTAGTGCCACCACTCATATTTGTTGTAACAGTAGTGTATATATTTAAAAAAAAAAAAACTTTTTTGAATATGAAACATCAGTCTGCTAGTGTAATCTAATTGCAGTTGCCTGCCTGCCAGCGTGTGTGCCAGGCCCACTTGCCAACTAGTGCCACCACTCATATTTGTTGTAACAGTAGTGTAAATATTTTTAAAAAAAAACTTTTTTGACTGTGAAACATCAGTCTGCTAGTGTAATCTAATTGCAGTTGTTTTGCCTGCCAGCATGTGTGACAGGCCCACTAGCCAACTAGTGCCACCACTCATATTTGTTGTAACATTAGTGTAAATATTTTTTAAAAAAACTTTTTTGACTGTGAAACATCAGTCTGCTAGTGTAATCTAATTGCAGTTGCCTGCCTGCCAGCGTGTGTGCCAGGCCCACTTGCCAACTAGCGCCACCACTCATATCTGTTGTAAAAGTAGTGTAACTATTTAAAAAAAACTTTTTTGACTGTGAAACATCAGTCTGCTAGTGTAATCTAATTGCAGTTGCCTGCCTGCCAGCGTGTGTGCCAGGCCCATTTGCCAACTAGTGCCACCACTTATATTTGTTGTAACAGTAGTGTAAATATTTTTTAAAAAAAACTTTTTTGACTGTGAAACATCAGTCTGCTAGTGTAATCTAATTGCAGTTGCCTGCCTGCCAGCATGTGTTCCAGGCCCATTTGCCAACTAGTGCCACCACTCATATTTGTTGTAACAGTAGTGTAAATATTTAAAAAAAAAAACTTTTTTGACTGTGAAACATCAGTCTGCTAGTGTAATCTAATTGCAGTTGCCTGCCAGCGTGTGTGCCAGACCCACTTGCCAACTAGTGCCACCACTCATATTTGTTGTAACATTAGTGTAAATATTAAAAAAAAAAAACTTTTTTGACTGTGAAACATCAGTCTGCTAGTGTAATCTAATTGCAGTTGCCTGCCTGCCAGCGTGTGTGCCAGGCCCACTTGCCAACTAGTGCCACCACTCATATTTGTTGTAACAGTAGTGTAAATATTTTAAAAAAAAACTTTTTTGACTGTGAAACATCAGTCTGCTAGTGTAATCTAATTGCAATTGCCTGCCTGCCAGCATGTGTGCCAGGCCCACTTGCTAACTAGTGCCACCACTCATATCTGTTGTAACAGTAGTGTAAATATTTAAAAAAAAACTTTTTTGACAGTGAAACATCAGTCTGCTAGTGTAATCTAATTGCAGTTACCTGCCTGCTAGCGTGTGTGCCAGGCCCATTTGCCAACTAGTGCCACCACTCATATTTGTTGTAAAAGTAGTGTAAATATTTGTTAAAAAAACTTTTTTGACTGTGAAACATCAGTCTGCTAGTGTAATCTAATTGCAGTTGCCTGCCTGCCAGAGTGTGTGCCAGGCCCACTTGCCAACTAGTGCCACCACTCATATCTGTTATAACAGTAGTGTAAATTTAAAAAAAAATCGTTTTTGACTGTGAAACATCAGTCTGCTAGTGTAATCTAATTGCAGTTGTTTTGCCTGCCAGCGTGTGTGACAGGCCCACTAGCCAACTAGTGCCACCACTCATATTTGTTGTAACATTAGTGTAAATATTTTTTTAAAAAAACTTTTTTGACTGTGAAACATCAGTCTGCTAGTGTAATCTAATTGCAGTTGCCTGCCTGCCAGCGTGTGTGCCAGGCCCACTTGCCAACTAGCGCCACCACTCATATCTGTTGTAAAAGTAGTGTAAATATTTAAAAAAAAAACTTTTTTGACTGTGAAACATCAGTCTGCTAGTGTAATCTAATTGCAGTTGCCTGCCTGCCAGCGTGTGTGCCAGGCCCATTTGCCAACTAGTGCCACCACTTATATTTGTTGTAACAGTAGTGTAAATATTTAAAAAAAAATATTTTTTGACTGTGAAACATCAGTCTGCTAGTGTAATCTAATTGCAGTTGCCTGCCTGCCAGCATGTGTTCCAGGCCCATTTGCCAACTAGTGCCACCACTCATATTTGTTGTAACAGTAGTGTAAATATTTTTAAAAAAAACTTTTTTGACTGTGAAACATCAGTCTGCTAGTGTAATCTAATTGCAGTTGCCTGCCAGCTTGTGTGCCAGACCCACTTGCCAACTAGTGCCACCACTCATAGTTGTTGTAACAGTAGTGTAAATATTTAAAAAAAAACTTTTTTGACTGTGAAACATCAGTCTGCTAGTGTAATCTAATTGCAGTTGCCTGCCTGCCAGCGTGTGTGCCAGGCCCACTTGCAAACTAGTGCCACCACTCATATTTGTTGTAACAGTAGTGTAAATATTTAAAAAAAAAAAAAATTAACTGTGAAACCTCAGTCTGCTAGTGTAATCTAATAGCAGTTGCCTGCCTGCGTGTGTGCCAGGCCCACTTGCCAACTAGTGCCACCACTCATATCTGTTGTAACAGTAGTGTAAATATTTAAAAAAAAAACTTTTTTGACTGTGAAACATCAGTCAGCTAGTGTAATATAATTGCAGTTGCCTGCCTGCCAGCGTGTGTGCCAGGCCCACTTGCCAACTAGTGCCACCACTCATATCTCTTGTAACAGTAGTATAAATATTTAAAAAAAACACTTTTTTGACTGTGAAACATCAGTCTGCTAGTGTAATTTAATTGCAGTTGCCTGCCTGCCAGCGTGTGTGCCAGGCCCACTTGCCAACTAGTGCCACCACTCATATCTGTTATAACAGTAGTGTAAATTTTAAAAAAAAAAACTTTTTTGACTGTGAAACATCAGTCTGCTAGTGTAATCTAATTGCAGTTGCCTGCCTGCCAGCGTGTGTGCCAGGCCCACTTGCCAACTAGTGCCACCACTCATATTTGTTGTAACAGTAGTGTAAATATTTAAAAAAAAAAACTTTTTTGACTGTGAAACATCAGTCTGCTAGTGTAATCTAATAGCAGTTGCCTGCCTGCCAGCATGTGTACCAGGCCCACTTGCTAACTAGTGCCACCACTCATATCTGTTGTAACAGTAGTGTAAATATTTAAAAAAAAAACTTTTTTGACAGTGAAACATCAGTCTGCTAGTGTAATCTAATTGCAGTTACCTGCCTGCTAGCGTGTGTGCCAGGCCCATTTGCCAACTAGTGCCACCACTCATATTTGTTGTAAAAGTAGTGTAAATATTTGTTAAAAAAACTTTTTTGACTGTGAAACATCAGTCTGCTAGTGCAATCTAATTGCAGTTGCCTGCCTGCCAGCGTGTGTGCCAGGCCCACTTGCCAACTAGTTCCACCGCTCATATTTGTTGTAACAGTAGTGTAAATATTTAAAAAAAATACTTTTTTGACTGTGAAACATCAGTCTGCTAGTGTAATCTAATTGCAGTTTCCTGCCTGCGAGCGTGTGTGCCAGGCCCATTTGCCAACTAGTGCCACCACTCATATTTGTTGTAATAGTAGTGTAAATTTTAAAAAAAAACTTTTTTGACTGTGAAACATCAGTCTGCTAGTGTAATCTAATTGCAGTTGCCTGCCTGCCAGCGTGTGTGCTAGGCCCACTTGCCAACTAGTGCCACCACTCATATCAGTTGTAACAGTAGTGTAAATATTTAAAAAAAAAACTTTTTTGACAGTGAAACATCAGTCTGCTAGTGTAATCTAATTGCAGTTGCCTGCCTGCCAGCGTGTGTGCCAGGCCCACTTGCCAACTAGTGCCACCACTCATATCTGTTATAACAGTAGTGTAAATTAAAAAAAAAAAACTTTTTTGACTGTGAAACATCAGTCTGCTAGTGTAATCTATTTGCAGTTGCCTGCCTGCCAGCGTGTGTGCCAGGCCCACTTGCCAACTAGTGCCACCACTCATATTTGTTGTAACAGTAGTGTATATATTTTAAAAAAAAACTTTTTTGACTGTGAAACATCAGTCTGCTAGTGTAATCTAATTGCAGTTGCCTGCCTGCCAGCGTGTGTGCCAGGCCCATTTGCCAACTAGTGCCACCACTCATATTTGTTGTAACAGTAGTGTATTTTTAAAAAAAAAAAAAAACTTTTTTGACTGTGAAATATCAGTCTGCTAGTGTAATCTAATTGCAGTTGCCTACCTGCCAGCGTGTGTACCAGGCCCACTTGCCAACTAGTGCCACCACTCATATCTGTTGTAACAGTAGTGTAAATATTTAAAAAATAAACTTTTTTGACTGTGAAACATCAGTCTGCTTTTTTGTGTCAGGGTCACAGCGTATACTGTGCCCACTTGCCCAGTGCCACCACTCATATCTTGTTTAATAGTAGTGTACGTGTACATTTAAAAAAAAATAACTTTTTGGATTGTGAAACATCAGTCTGCTTTTTTGTGTCAGGATCACAGCGTATACTGTGCCCACTTGCCCATTGGCACCACTCATATTTTGTTTAATAGTAGTGTAAGTGTACATTTAAAAAAAAAATGACAGGCAGAGGCAGGCCACCCCGCAGGAGCCGTCGTGGTCGTGGTGCTGTGATTCACTTTGACCCTATAATAATGCCCAGTGTTCAGTGGCCACGTACCATGAACGCAAAAAGTTCTGAGGAGGACCTAGTTGACTGGCTAACACAGGACACCCAATCTTCTACAGCTTCCGCTCGGAACCTTGAGGCACCATCCACCTCCAGCTTAGCTTTGGGCACCTCTCAAGTGACCACTCACCCGCCTGCCACCACCACCAACACTAGCACCACAGCCACTTCACTTGATCTGTCAGAGGAGTTATTGACACATCAGTTTGAAGAAATGAGTGATGCGCAACTATCATTGACAGAGGATGTAGATAACAGTGATATGTCTCAGTCAGGCAGCATTACAGACAAGGACGTACGGTGTGATGATAATGATGTTGTACCCGCTGCTGCTTCCTTTGTTGATTTGTCAGATACAAGTGAAGCGGTTGATGATGATGCGTCCGTGGATGCCACGCGTGTGCCTGCTAGAAGAGAAGAAGAAGAGGGGGAAAGTTCAGATGGGGAGACAGAGAGGAGGAGGAGACGAGTTGGAAGCAGGGGGAGGTCGTTGCAAGGAGCTAGTGGCACAGTCAGACAGCATGCATCGGCACCCGTGGTCAGCCAGACAGCACGCCAATCAACGCATGCTGTTGCCACCACCAGAATGCCGTCATCGCAAAGCTCAGCAGTGTGGCATTTTTTTTGTGTGTCTGCCTCTGACAACAGTGATGCCATTTGCAACCTGTGCCAAAAGAAACTGAGTCATGGGAAGTCCAACACCCACCTAGGTACAACTGCTTTGCGAAGGCACATGATCTCACATCACAAACGCCAATGGGATGAACACATGAGTAGAAGCAGCACACAAACTCAAAGCCGCCATCCTCCTCCTGGTCCAGCATCTTCAGCCACATCAACCACTGCTGTCCTCCTTGCTCCCTCTCAACCATCTGCCACTCCATCTCTCTTCCGTAGCAGTTCCTGCTCATCTGCCCACAGTCAGGTGTCTGTCAAGGACATGTTTGAGCGTAAGAAGCCAATGTCCCAAAGTCACCCCTTTGCCCGGCGTCTGACAGCTGGCTTGTCTGAAATCTTAGCCCGCCAGCTTTTACCATACAAGCTGGTGGAGTCTGAGGCGTTCAAACAATTTGTAGCTATTGGGACACCGCAGTGGAAAATACCCGGCCGAAATTTCTTTGCACAAAAGGCAATCCCCAACCTGTACTCGATTGTGCGAAAGGAAGTAATGGCTTGTCTGGCACACAGTGTTGGGGCAAGGGTCCATCTGACCACTGATAGCTGGTCTGCAAAGCATGGTCAGGGCAGGTATATCACCTACACTGCGCATTGGGTAAACCTGCTGACGGCTGCCAAGCATGGAATGCGTGGCTCTGCAGAGGAGTTTATGACACCGCCACAACTTGCAGACAGGCCTGCTGCCACCTCCTCTACTCCTCCTACTCCATCCTCTTCCATAACCTCTTCCTCGGCTGAGTCCTCTTCTGCTGCTGCGTCTTGCTCCACATCAACGGCACCCCCCCCAGCTCTGCAGGTACTATTCTACATCCCGGATACGGCAGTGTCACGTCGTCTTAGGGTTGATTTGCCTGAAAGCAGAGAGTCACACCGGAACAGCACTCCTGTCCACCCTGAACGCACAGGTGGATCATTGGCTGACTCTGACTTTGGTGGCGGCATTGAAATTGGGCAAGTTAACACATGTGCCGTGCATGACACATGTGTGTAATATGATCATACAACGCTTTGTGCATAAGTACCCAGGCTTACAGGACATCCTGAAGCAGGCCAGGAAGGTGTGTGGCCATTTGAGGCGTTCCTACACGGCCATGGCGCACTTTTCCGATAAACAGTGGCAAAACAACATGCCAGTGAAGCGCTTGATTTGTGACAGCCCGACACGTTGGAATTCAACACTCCTAATGTTCGAACGCCTGCTCCAACAAGAAAAAGCCATTAACGAGTATTTGTATGACCGGGTTGCTAGGACAGCCTCTGCGGAGCTGGGTTTTTTTTTGCCACATTACTGGGCACTCTTGTGCAATGCCTGTAGGCTCATGCGTCCTTTTGAGGAGGTGACAAACCTAGTCAGTCGCACCTAAGGCGCCATCAGCTACATCATACCATTTGTTTTCTTCCTAGAGCGTGCCCTGCGAAGAGTGCTGGATCAGGCCGTAGATGAGCGTGAAGAGGAAGAGTTGCGGTCACCACCAGAAACAGCCTTATCAGCATCGCTTGCTGGACCAGCGGCAATGCTGGAAGAGGACTGTGAGGAAGAGGAGTCAGAGGAGGAACGTGGCTTTGAGGAGGAGGAGGAAGACTAACCACAACAGGCATCCCAGGGTGCTTGTTGTCACCTATCTGGTACCCGTGGTGTTGTATGTGGCTGGGGGGAAGAAAATACCTTCAGTGAGATCACTGAGGACGAGGAACGGGACATGAGTAGCTCGGCATCCAACCTTGTGCAAATGGGGTCTTTCATGCTGTCGTGCCTGTTGAGTGACCCTTGTATAAAAAAGCTGAAGGAGAACGACCTGTACTGGGTGTCCACGCTACTAGACCCCCGGTATAAGCATAAAGTGCCTGAAATGTTACCAAATTACCGCAAGTCGGAAAGGATGCAGCAGTTCCAAACTAAATTAAAAAGTATGCTTTACACAGCGTATAAGGGTGATGTCACAGCACAACAGGAATCTAACAGGGGAACAGGTGAAAGTAATCCTACGACTCCCACGACCACGCCGGCAAGGACAGGACGCTTTACAGACGTGTTGTTGATGGAGGACATGCGGAGCTTTTTAACTCCTATGCATCGCCACAGCCCTTCGGGGTCCACCCTCAGAGAACGACTCGACCGACAGGTAGCAGACTACCACGCCTTAACTGCAGATCTTGACATTCAGAGTAACGATGAACCCCTTGACTACTGGGTGTGCAGGCTTGACCTGTGACCTAAGCTATCCCAATTTGCAATAGAACTTCTGGCCTGCCCCTCTTCAAGTGTCCTGTCAGAAAGGACCTTCAGTGTAGCAGGAGGTATTGTGACTGAATGAGGGATGGATCCCGAAGGGACTGACATTGGGCGATACATTTGAGTTAAAAAGGCCTGATGACTCTGAGATGAGCTGCCTTGGGCTAAAAATGGTCCACACGCTGCTGTATTTTATCTTTGAATGCCGGATGACTTGCGTGACTTATCTGCCACCAACTAGGGTTTAAGCCGCAATGTTTTAGGGCACTTTCTGCCTGGGAAACAAACATCAATTTTTCTGGCCGCTGCTACAGCAGCGGCTGCAACAATACATGTTTTTTCAGGCATGTGTACATGCCTAATTTTTCTGGCCTCTGGTGCTGCACTGTGGCTTCAAAAACCAAACCAATAAAAAAGGCACATAACAGAGATTAAACTGATAGGAATAGTACTACTTAACACACCACTCCTATATGGTGGCACATTAGATTGCACGCGCAGTGCCCCAAATTTGAAGTAGGAGGACCAACCAAGCATCTTTTTCCATCTCCCGGTTCCTAAAATCCATGCCATGTACACGTCCCCTGATAGGGGATGGAACAGGGATTAAACTGATAGGAATAGTACTACTTAACACACCTTATAATAACGCAGAGAGAGGCAACGCAGAGAGAGGAGTCTGAAGAAGAGGAGTCAGAGGAGGAAGGTGGCTTTGAGGAGGTGGAAGACCAAACACAGCAGGCATCCCAGGGGGCTTGTTGTCACCTTTCGGGGACCCTTGGTGTTGTACGTGGCTGGGTGGAGGATGAGACCTTCAATGACATCAGTGAGGACAAGGAACGGGACATGGCTAGCTTGGTAGCCAACCTTGTGCAAATGGGGAGTTTGCGGTTGTGCAAACTAACTGTTTGCTGTTGTTTGCGGTGCTTTAAAGGGACATTCTAGGCCAAAATAAACTTTCATGATTCAGATAGAGCATGTAATTTTAAACAATTTTCCAATTTACTTTTATCACCAATTTTGCTTTGTTCTCTTGGTATTCTTAGTTGAAAGCTTAACCTAGGAGGTTCATATGCTAATTTCTTAGACCTTAAAGCCCACCTCTTTCAGATTGCATTTTACCAGTTTTTCACCACTAGAGCGTGTTAGTTCACGTATTTCATATAGATAACACTGTGCTCGTGCACGAGAAGTTATCTGGGAGCAGGCACTGATTGGCTAGACTGCAAGTCTGTCAAAAGAACTGAAAAAAGATGGAGGCGGAGCCTGACCACGCTGGAAGATGGTCGCACACTAGGAGGGCTCCCGCCACCAGAACTGACAAAATAGCACATTTTGACACAGAAGCTTTTTATTATAGGTGCTTTACCTATGCACTTAGCTGGGAATACCCCATGTACCATCTGAAGCATGCAGCGTTTATGAGAGCCGACATCTTAGCAGAGCAAGGGTGCTGTTAGCACCGGGACCTCCAAACCCACGTGGCTTACTTGCTATTTCCTAAGTGTCAGACCTGCCTGATGCAACTATTCGGATTAGAAAAAGAGATAGAACTGTCCAGTATACCTTACCTCCGCATCGGCATAAAGTGATCTGGCAGTGGCGGGAGTGAGAGCTGTGAGAGGAGCAGCCCATCAGGAGAGCAGCGCAGAGTAATTACCGGAACATTCCGGGAGTGATCGGAACTCAAATGCTCACGCCTGAAGGCATACCCGGTCCTTTTGAACACCACGCGTAGCGCATACTTAGAGCGGACATCGGCGCTGTTGATGGGAGGTTAACGGATCCAAGGTGAGCGGCTGAAAGGGGTACTTACGGGGCCTAGGAATTGCAGGCCAGTACTTACCAGTATAATTTAGTAGCGCTCACAGTTATGCACCACTGACCTATCAGCAGCAAAGGTTGAATTTCTGGGCCACAAGTGATTTAATAAGTAACCCTGTCTAAGGCAGCCTATATAGCAATATCGATCTCTATTGTATATCAAGGCACAAGTAAGGGGAGATTCTTTTGGTCCTGCTCAGAGAAATACAGGGCTTAAAGCAGTCTAGAAAGCTATATTCAAAACTAATAAGAGCACGCTTTCTGGTTGACATTATTTGTACTCACAAGAGTCAATATTTTCAGACCCAGCGTGTCTATGACAAACATATCAGTTAGTCCCCACATTATTGGCAGTCCATGCTAAGTGGCTGTTGCTGAAACCCTTATTAGCTTATCTATACTGAGAGAGGAGAGCTTCTGTTAAGGAGTTTATTGTTCTTATTCTACGCCACTTCTGTACTACTTTTCTCTGGGTATGCCTAATAAAAGATCCAGCAAGGCAGAAAAGTCAAGTGTTTCTAAGCCCATGAGCCACTACCTTAAGCCAATTGATTCAGCTAGAGAAGTATCAGTGGGAAACATGGCAGGACAGCAAGTTGACCCAGACGCGGTGACTCCACCCAGTGGCAATACTACTCCCCAGTTTCTTACAAAAGAGGATATACTCCATCTCTCCTCAAAAGAGGATATAAAAGGTGTAATGAGCGAAATGCGAAACCTCTTTGTAGATTTGAGAAAGGACTTTGCAGCTCTAGAGGCAAGAGTCTCCTCAGTTGAAAAAGTTGCAAGTGATAATACCTCATCCCTGCAACAGCAATCAGCGGATATTCAAAACCATTCTGACAATCTTCAATTCCTGAATGACAGGCTGGAGGACCTTGATAACAGGGGGCGCAGGAATAATTTGCGTTTCCGTGGAGTATCAGAAACTATAGCCCCACAAAACATTGAGGGTTATCTACAAGCCTTATTTAGGATCATAAAGGATTCTCCATCAGCTCCTGAAATTCCTATCGAAAGGGCCCATAGGGCGCTTAGGCCCAAACCACCAAGCAAGCCCCCCCCCCAGGGACATTATTGTTCGGTTCCTTAACTTCAAAGATAAGGAGGAAATCCTGCAGGGTGCGAGGAAAAAACATCCTATCATGCATGCAGGGGAAGAAGTGCAAGTATTCACAGATTTATCTCCGCTGACCCTACAAAAACGTAGAGATTTGAGTTTTATTACATCTACCTTGAGAAAAAACGCAATCCCTTACAGATGGGGATTTCCAGTGTCCATTATTGCCAATCATAATAACAGAACAGTTGTCTTTAGACCAGGAATGGATCATAAAGATTTCTTTGATACTCTTTCAATAATGGCTCCTGCTACAGAGGCTACACAACATAGAAGAGCAGAGTCCCCTGCTTCCTCTTCAAGAACCCGACCCACGGAATAGAGCTTGTGGTAAAGTATAGACGGGCACCTAGTGCTCATTTTGTGTTCACGTGAGGTCTTGAGATATGCTCAGGGACTTTTAATTAGACATTGTCTGCATTCTTGGACTTCCATCAGATAATTATTGACTCAAGAGTTTAGGTAGTTTAAAAAGACTACAACAAGACTGGAGTAATGTTGATAGATCATTAGATAGAATAGAATAATGGCCACAGAATTTTATTCATGTCTTCCAAATGCCTTATTGCTGCATAAGTTAATATTGCCTTTTTATAACCTGACACTCTCCCCCAGATAATGTTGACTGCTGCCCGTAGAAAGCAACAGTTTAAATAAGGTTAGCTTTCCTTATCTATGGTAGACGGCAGCCAAGACACCTTAGGTGTCACAACACAATTTACATTAAATAATGGTCTTATGGGGCAGATATGGACACAGAGGCTGATAATAGGATTCACATGAAGGCAGCATTGTTATATATCATAGGGGCAAATTTCAAAACCCGGCTCAACAAAGTGATCACTCTGTTTTGTTATGTGTAAATGTAACAGTGTTTATGTTTGTTCATGTCATTAGTGGTTAAATTATAGATTGCAGATAAGCTTACAACTTAAATGACACCATTATCTGATGGGCTTCATGCCTCTAAAATGTGTTACTGATGCTAAAGTCTATCCTGCCCTCCTTATGGTGTTTTGTTCCTTTTTTGAAGATGGTAATATTGCCTTTTGCTTGCAGGGGTTAGGGCATGATTAACCTTTCTTTACTATGGCTCCTAGTGAACTTACCCCACATGTCACTCCACAACATACCCTAAATGAGAGAGTTTTAGGGCATAATTATGTGCAGAAGCTAATAACATGACTTGCACGACAGTAGAACTATTTTATCTTTGAAAAACATGCTCTAAAGCTATATCCTGCAAAATGTTTTTCTTATTTAATTATGTCACAGGATGTCGGTATCTATGACTGTTCCTGTATTCACTGGTTAGTTGCACGTCTCAGATAAGTTTAAACCCTAGTTTTATCATTGACACACGGGAATGTGCACATGGAGGGAGGACAGGATACATATAATAGTTAAAGGGAGCGATTCCCGTTTACATTTATATTGGCCCGGATGGTGCCCACCTTAGTTTATTGCCTTAGTATTATCCCAGCTGGTACAATAAGGTTAGCAAGTTGAAAAGGTTAATTGTGTTAATAACATATAGATAATTTCTTATCACATACGTCAGTTAAGGGGCCTATCCCCTTTACTTTTCTTTACACTAACTTTTTGGTTATTTTCCTGACCTGTACAGGGTTAAATGTATATAGCTGGCAATTGTCCAGCGTAGATTTGTCCTGTTTATTATTATCTCTGCTTTCCCCCTGTACAGTACGTATCTTTCTTGTCTCCTCTCTTTCTTACTAATTTTCCGTTTCCCTTCCCTCCCTTCCCTGTACTTTTGGTAATCACTTTTTTTTTTTTTTCTCCTCCTCCCTTATTCCCCCTCACTCCTGATTTTACCATGCAGTCTAAAGCTAGTAGATTCGGTGACCACTCCATTAATCTTACATCCATTAACGCTAAAGGGTTGAATGACCCGGGTAAACGCTCCATAGCGTTTAGAGAATTGAACAAATCTCAAAGCCATATAATTTTAGTACAGGAAACACACTACAGAAGAGGTAGGGAACCCAAATGGCATAACTCCCAGTTTCCAACGGCATATTTTGCTTTGGGGCAAGGTAAGAAAGGAGGAGTGGGTATCCTATTCCATAGATCGATACCATTCATTATGACACATATTGAGAGGGATCCAGAAGGCCGTTACATACTTATAGTAGGTACACTGTTTGGACACTACATTACTTTAGTCTCAATTTACTCACCTAGTCATGGGCAAGAGATATTCATGGCTAAGATCTCTGATCTTTTATTGGAACATTCCAGAGGAATTACGTACCTCGCCGGTGACTTTAACTTGGTCGCCAATCCTTTAGTTGACACCTCTCGAGGAACCACATGTACACCCATGTCCACGGTATCTCGGGTGAATAATATACTTAAACAAGCTACTCTACATGATATATGGCGTACTCTTCATCCTACTACTAGAGACTACTCTTTTTACTCAATCCCCCACAATAGTTACTACAGGATTGACTACATTTACACAGATTTGTGTGGTCTTACGATCACCCACCAAAGTGAAATAGGTCATATAACCTGGTCTGACCATGCCCCAGTTACATGCTCCATCCTATGGCCAGATATACCCATTACACACCAAATTTGGAAGCTGGATGCAACAATCCTGGACAACCCTTTAATCTTTAATGATATTGACAAAATTATGAGGGAATACTTTGAGCTAAATAGCAGCCCTACAACTTCCTCAGCCTTAGTATGGGAAGCACATAAGAGCGTAATCAGAGGGGCTCTAATCAAACACAAGGCACTTCTCAATAGGCAGTATAGAACCAAATTCAGGGACTTGCAGGCCAAAATAGGAACCCTAGAAGCTGCTAACCGAATCACACCAAAAAATGGCGCTCCATTTGAGACAACACCACTATGAGGGTGGAAATAAACCGGGCAAAATACTAGCTTGAACACTCAAAAAAAGGCAACTTAGATCACACATTCACTTCCTCAAATCTAAAGACGGCCATGCACTACATAATAGTGCCCAAATTGCAGCAGAGTTTCATAGGTACTACCACACCTTATACAACATAAGAGATAAGTCATCTCCATCTTCCCTAATCGACGAGGAGACCCAACATGAGACTTATATTAGATCTTATTTGGCAGACCTCGATCTCCCTAGTTTAACCAAAGAGGCGTCTAAGTTTCTAGATTCCCCAATAACCATTGAAGAACTCTTTGAGGCTATAAAACAGTGCCCTGGTGGTAAAAGCCCAGGCCCGGATGGGCTCAACTCAACATACTACAAAAAATTCAAAGATGTGCTGGCGGGTCCACTCTTAGAGCTGTTCAACGGATTGAGAGATGATCCTAAATTATCCCGGGTCCTCTTGGAAGCCCATATTACAGTTATACCGAAACCAGGGAAGACGGCGGACTCCCCTGGTCATTATAGGCCTATTTCCCTAATTAATTCAGATATGAAGCTGCTTGCTAAGATTTTGGCGGCTAGAATAAATAAATATCTACCAGAGCTAATCTGTAACGACCAGGTGGGCTTTGTTCCTGGCCGCGAGGCCAGAGATAATACGATCAAGGTGACACAATTGATCAACCATGCCAGGGTGATGGGTCTTCCTTTGGTCCTTTTTTCCACCGACGCGGAGAAGGCCTTTGATAGGGTTGATTGGCTTTTTCTGCGTCGGGTTTTGGAGAAAATCGGATTCGGCCAAACGTTCTTGCACTCGGTTTTTGCCCTGTACTCGAACCCCAATGCTAAAATTAGAATTAACGGCACCCTGTCGAGGCCCTTTGACATAAGCAACGGAACCAGACAGGGATGCCCCTTGTCACCGATACTGTTTGCACTGTCAATGGAGGTATTGGCCCAGAAAGTTTGTGCTAATCAGCATATTGCTGGAGTGCGACTAGGCTCCGAGGAGTACAAGCAGGCATTATATGCAGATGATGCCCTATACACTTTGACTAACGCTGCTGAATCTGTTCCCGAACTCCTGACCGAGCTCAGAGCTTATGGAAAAGCCTCAAATTTTTCTCTCAACCTAGAAAAATCAGAATTGCTAAATATCACTACATGCCCACAAATCATACACATGCTACAACAAACATACAAGCTTACTCTGGCAAACAAAACATTTAAATATCTTGGGATACATTTAACATCTGACCCTGCTGATCTCTTTAAATATAACTATGCCCCGCTGAAGAGCGACATAGCAGCTGATCTATCCTCTTGGAAAAATAAATATATTTCTTGGTTAGGCAGAATAGGGGTGATTAAGATGAATGTATTACCCCGAATTCTGTATCTCTTACAAACCCTTCCCATTGCACTTCCTAGAGGATATATAGCCCAGCTACAAGCATTAATTGAACAATACATTTGGACTAATACAAAACCCAGGATACCTAGGCGCACTATGTATCTTCCGAGGGATAGGGGGGGATTGGGCTTGCCAGACCTTTTATCATATAGGAGAGCGATAGGCCTACAAAGAGTAGTGGAATGGGCACAAAATAAAGATTACAAAGCATGGATAATGTTAGACAGACAGATTTTCCAACTACACAATATGGGCTCTCTGGCCTGGATACCTCCCTCTAGCCGCCCCAATAGAGTCTCCCAATACCATTTAACAGAAGAAACACTAAAAAGCTGGGATACGATTTTAGCAACCTCTACCCACATATCCACAAAAATCTCCCCCTTAATGCCAATTTTTGAACACCCCGAACTACCTCATTACAAATTGGGATTTGGGAAAATCAAAACTTATACAATGAGGGAGGGCTCTGTGTCTGGTGTAGTCGTGAATGGAAAGGTAATTTCTCAAGCAGCACTGCAGGAGTCTCAGCCCTTGTTATTCACCTCCTGGCTACATTATAATCAATTACTACATTTTATTACTGGGCATAAACGGAAACAAGACCTTGGGAGAACATTGACCCCGTTTGAAACTCTATGTATATCCGAAAACATGCCGCGACACTTGATTTCCTTCCTATATAAACTGGTCGTTCAGCAAGGGTCTAACGTACTTCCGTCTTATGTAATAAGATGGAACGAAGATTTGGGCTTGGAACTGGACTTGGAGTCCTGGTTGAAAGCATTTAGGCTGGTCAAGAGGTCCTCGGTATCTGCAAGCATCCAAGAAACACATATAAAATACATGAGCAGGTGGTATTTAACTCCTTCCAGATTGCACAAGATATACCCTACCGCTAGCCTCATGTGCTGGAGAGGTTGTGGCGAACACGGCTCCCTTTTACATATATGGTGGTTTTGCCCTTGCCTTACATCCTTCTGGAAGGGGGTTAGGAATAAAATATCTGAAACCTTGAACCTTACAATGCCAAACTCCCCCGAGATTTTACTCTTTCTGGCTCTGCCAAAAACACAAAGCCAGACACATCAGGCGCTACTACTAATTATGCTCACAAGTGCAAAAAAGTTGATCCCTAAGGGGTGGAAGTCCCAAGGCTCCCCTACATTAAGAGACTGGTACACGCAAGTGAATGAGATGCTCCTTATGGAACGATACTATTTTTTAAAAAACCATAAATTAGATATGTATGAGGCTATACTAGCGCTTTGGAATGGTACTATTTAGTCACCGTATAACTGGCAATACTACGCAAGCTGCACAGGTAACCTTATCCCACCCCACTTTTACTGTGTTTTTTTTTTTTCCCCTCTCCTCTCTGTTCCTCCCTCTGTTCCCTTCTGTCTCTTTTCTTCCCTCTGAGAGTCCCTGTTTTTTTTTTTTTTTTTTTTTTTTTTTATTGAGGTTAAGATCACAAAACAACATATATGTGATACATTGAAAAAGAATGCATAGGTACAAAAAAAGAAATATTCACAATATACACATGATGAAAAAGAACATTATTTTTGTTGCATCACAAAAAAAGAACAGAAGCAAGAAACAAAAATAGTCTCAACCTCATTTTTCTATTTTTTCTTTTTCTCTAGCTTCAGGATATTCAAAATTATATAATGATATAGTGCTTATTCTTCTTCAGAAAATGTTAATGTGAATTGAACTTTCAGATGCAACGTATACTATAATTTACATTATTTTGTCATACTATATCTTATCTTTTAAATAACAGTCTTAACAGTAGTTAAGTTTTACCCTTTTCTTCCCTTTCCGTCTTAGGTCAATTATTCACAAAAAAAAAAAAAAAAAAAAAAAAAAAATCAACCAACCTAACATACCTAATCCACTAGGGGAAAGAGGACTTAAACAACCAGACAACACTAAGCATAGTAACACTAAAACACAACATGTAACTATCCCAAAAAAAAAAAAAAAAAAAAAAAGGAAAAGAGGGGGGGATGGGAGATGAGCAGAGAAGACTACCATAGTCCCAACAATACTAGTTCTGAGTTCCTAAATGGGTATATCATATGTTCTCTTTCATTTAATGGAAATATCTTAATAAAAGCTGTCCATTTTTTAAAGAAACCTTCAATATCATTCTCTTCTTCTATATTAGTGTCTCTTTGCTCTATTATATATTGTTTTTTTAGGCAGTTTTTGAGCTCATTTATACTGGGGCTAGCCCTTCCTTTCCATTTTTTGAAGATTAAATATCTTGCCGCTAGAATAATCATATTGATTATTTTATTATGCTTCCGAAGATCTTTCGTTGCTTCCCATAAAAAGATTACAGAGATTATGTCCAACCTCAGAGGAGAGATTTTTAAAACTTGATTAATCCAGTATTCTATCTTAGCCCAAAAATGTTTAATCTTGGGGCATTCCCAGATCATATGGATAAGATCTGCTGATTGTAATGAGCATTTTGGGCATGTACAAAAATTAATATTCCCACATCTTGTCCCTTTTTTTGGAGTGTAGTAGGTCCTATACAATAACTTAATGTGGGATTCTCTCCATGTGGCTGATAAAGTAATTTGTGATACTTTTAAAATAGAAGCCTGGATTTTATTTGAATTTATAGGATGTTGAGTTATCATAGAATCCCATGCAACTGCTAAGTTTCCTAGATTCATCTCCCCTTTATTAGATATCAATAATTGATAGCATGGTGAGATTGACATAAACCCATTTTTAGCTAATACAAGCCAATTCTCCAGCTTTCCCCAGGACCAGTTCCAACCAGATTCATTTATTATCTTAGTTATGAAGTGTCTAATTTGTAAATATGCAAAGAATTCTTTATTGCTAAGGCTGAATTCTCTTTTTAAACTTTCGAATGTTTTAATGCAGTGGCCATTCCAGTCTATCATCTGAGAGATGTTATTCAAACCTAATGTGTGCCATTTTTGGAAGGGTGCTGATTGTATTCCCGCTTGAAATTTAGGGTTCCCTTTAATTGGCATATAATTCGAGACACTTCCTTTAATAGATAATAACTTGCATATCTTTCTCCATGCCTGTAGTGGATATATTAATGTTTTGAATATCTTAATTTCCTGGGGGATTGTCTTAGGACTACAGTGTATTAAGGCTGTGGGAAGGTATGGTAGACTTACATTTTTTTCAAGTTCATTGTTTGTTACATAATCTTTATTTAGAATCCAATCTATAACTATTCGGGCCAGTGAGGCCAGATTGTAGAATTGTATATCTGGCAGTGCAAGTCCGCCGTACTTCTTAGGAAGTGAAAGTTTCATTAACGAAATTCTGGGTTTTTTGTTCTGCCATATAAAAATTCTCATCATACTATTAATTTTTTCAATATCTTTCCTTCTGAGGATTATTGGAGTATTCTGTAAAATGAATAATAACTTTGGAAGCAAGATCATTTTAAATGCGGCAATGCGACCTGAAATCGAGAGTGGGAGATTCTGCCATAATTTCAAACTCACCTCAATCTCTCTCAGTACTGGTTTTACATTAAGATCATAACATTTGTCTAAATCGGAAGTGATCATTATCCCCAAGTATCTAAATGATTCTGAGACTCTAAAAGGAATTTCTATCGAAGAATCAGGATTCCTTCTAATCCATAATAATTCAGATTTTAACGCATTAATCCTATAACCCGAGAAGGATCCGAATTGTTCTATAATTGAAATAAGTATAGGTATATTGTTTTGCGTGTTAGAGATATATAGCAGGATGTCATCCGCGTATAACGCAATTTTAAGCTCTGTTCTACCTATCTTTATTCCTTCCATTTGTGTTCTTATTGCTATTGCCAAAGGTTCAATTGAAATGTTAAAGAGGAGAGGGGAGAGGGGGCATCCCTGGCGTGTTCCCCTTTCCAATGATATTTCCGAAGATAGTGTATTATTAACAATTAACCTCGTGAATGACTTTTTATATAAGTTCTCCACAAATTTATGGAAATGTCCTCTGAACCCAAACCTATAGAGAGACGAAAGCAAATGATCCTGATGAATTGAATCAAATGCTTTTTCTGCATCAATTGAAACAATTGCTAAATCTGGGGAGTCCCCCTCTCTCCTCTGCCCCGCCAAATCAGTAGATTTAAAATAATCTATAGTGACTAATACTTCCCTGATCTTTGCTGTTAGATTTCGTTTCTGCAAAAATCCTGCTTGGTCTTTATGTATTATTTCCGGAAGTACCAATTGCAATCTCTTGGCTAAAATGGAGGTCAGGATCTTATAATCGGAATTTAATAATGCTATGGGCCTATAAGATTCCTTTTTTGTCGGATCCTTCCCGGGTTTAAGAATCAGTGTAGTGTGAGATGCACAAAATTGAGGCGAGACTACCTTTCCATCAATAAACATGTGGTTAAAAAGCTTACTTAGCGGTGAAACAACGAATGGTGCAAGGATTTTGTAAAATTCATTTGGTAATGCATCTGGACCAGGTGCCTTATTTGATGGAAGATCCTGAATAGTCTTTAGAATTTCTTCCTGAGAAATTGGGGAGTTAACCATTAGCATTTTTTCACCGTCAAGTACAGGGTGGACAATTTTGCT